>NC_084554.2:18507500-18697500 GCF_033978685.3 Nerophis lumbriciformis
CGGTCTTAACGCTGTGACAGACAGAGCGCACCTTGTGTCAGTGCTGCCACAGCACCACAGGCACGCCATGACGCTTCACTAAAGGGACAGATTGCGTTTCTCTCTAAAGGACAATCATGCACTCTCCTGTTGATCCCTTTGAATCAGCACTTTTTTACGCTTACTGTGCCCATCATTACTGGCCTTTGTGTTACATCATTCATACTTGCAAATGGTCATAGTTCATCTTTTTGTGCACCCACAATGAACCGAAGTGTGACCTTAAAGGTTAGAAGCGTGATTACACCCCTAGTTTTAGCGGAACTAGAGCAAACACAACCCTAAGTAAAGTGCTGACCTGCTTGAATAGGAAGTCAAAGCTTGGCCTAATTGCATTTTAATCCGACCAAATTTAGCTCAACCCTTTAGGAGCTGATCTTGTTAAGACACATCTGGGTTTGAACTCACAGACAATGAGACAACAAATACCTGAGAAACTACGGAGATCTATTCATCATCAGAGGGTGACAAACTGATAGTATTTGTGGTTCAATTACTGCATTCTGGATTCAAAAACTGTATATAGTTGTTTGTATCAGTGTATAATAACATCTATTTGATTGTTTGCAACTGCAAGAACGAGCTCTCTGATTGCAGCTGCGCGAAGGAATGATTTGGTTGTTTAAATGTGTAGTGACAGTGTGTGTGTTGGTTGACACACATCCAATTGGTTTGAGATCTACAGTATTTGCTCTTAACTAGGCTTTGTGTGTTAACAGTTTGGCTAGGCCAGTGGTTCTCAAACTTTTGTCACCAAGTACTACCTCAGTAAAAACTTGGCTCTCCAAGTACCATCATAATGACTAACAATAAAATACAGCAAGTATTCATTAAAAACAAGGCAGAAGGTGTATTTAACAATTTAATACAAAGCCCAAAACCAGTGAAGTTGGCACGTTGTGTAAACCGTGAATAAAAACAGAATACAATGATTTGCAAATCCTTTTCAACCTATATTCAATTGAATAGACTGCAAAGACAAGATACTTAACGTTCGAACTGGTAAGCGTTGTTATTTTTTGCAAATGTTAGCTCATTTGGAATTTGATGCCTGCAACATGTTTCAAAAAAGCTGGCACAAGTGGCAAAAAAAGACTGAGAAAGTTGAAGAATGCTCATCAAACACTTATTTGGAACATCCCACAGGTGAACAGGCTAATTGGGAACAAGTGGGTGCCATGATTGGGTATAAAAGAACCATCCGGATTGTTATAGGCGCAAAGTTCAAAAGCCAGCATCTGTAATGGTATGGGGGTGTATTAGTGCCCAAGGCATGGGTAACTTACACATCTGTGAAGGCACCATTAATCCTGAAAGGTACATACAGGTTTTGGAGCAACATATGTTGCCATCCAAGCAACGTCTTTTTAATGGACGCCCCTGCTTATTTCAGAAAGACACATTCTGCACGTGTTACAACAGTGTGGCTTCATAGTAAAAGAGTGCGGGTACTAGACTGTCCTGCCTGTAGTGCAGACGTGTCTTCCATTGAAAATGTGTGGCACATTATGAAGCGTAAAATACGAACACGGAGACCCCCGGACTGTTGAACAACTTAAGCTGTACATCAAGCAAGAAGGGGAAAGAATTTCACCTGAAAAGCTTCTAAAATTGGTCTCCTCAGTTCCCAAACGTTTACTGAGTGTTGGTAAAAGGAAAGACCATGTAAGACAGTGGTAAAAATGCCCATGTGCCAACTTTTATGCAAACTATTAATTACTGGTTATTTGCAAAAAAAAACTAGTTTCTCGGTTCGAACATTAAATATATTGTCTTTGCAGTCTATTCAATTGAATACAAGTTGAAAAGGATTTTCAAATCATTGTATTCTGTTTTTATTTACAAATGTTTACATTTTATCTCTTTAAAACACGCTGTAAATAAATGCATATCCTCTGAAAGTATGTCCTTAAATAGCCATGAACTGGAAGATGCACTTTTTAATCAAGATACAATTAAGAAATTAACTATACTATTTTATGGAATAATAAATGAACACCACACTAGAAATGCAAATGATGCATGTGTTCGGAAATAGATGATGGACTTAAACATTTTAGATGAACGAGACATATCATGGAATGATATTTGGAAAAATGCCAATAAGCCCTTTAGAAGCATTTGCTTCATTGAGCTGACTCAATTTAGGATATTGAATAGATTGTATTTTACATCTTCTCAGCTGTTTAAAATTGGCGTAGTAGATAGCAAGTTATGTATGAAGTGTCAGGCAGCTGAGGGAACTCTTGTTCATTTATTGTGGGAATGTCAGAGAATAAGAGTTATGGTTGAAAACAACAAAAGAAGCAATCACATTCCTTAATATAAACATCCCGATGACACTGCAAACTTGTATTCCTGGGGATCTACATCAATTTAGTAACGTGTCATCAAAGAGTAAAAATGCTTTTCTTTCAATATGCATAATAACAAAAAGGGTAATATTTAAAAAATGGATAGCTGATAGTCCAACTCGTACTGACTGGTACACACAACCTATGGAGATGATATCAGTAGAACAAACTGCATTTAGTTTAGATAATAATGAGTCATATATTGGAATATGGGATCCATTATTTAAATTTATTTCAACTAATAAATGAACCAAAATATGACTTATTGTATCTATGTGGAAAGTGTTGGACGCGGTGTGTTGTCGGGCTTATGGGATGTGATGCAAGTGTAAGCCACTGTGGCACACTATTGTTCATTTCGAATTTTTTAGTATTTTTTATTAATGTTTTTAATGATATCAATGGTTTTTTTTGGTCACTGATGTTTTGAAATTGTTGCTAATATTGATGCTGTTGTCGATAATGTTCATTTTTGTTTCGTGTGTCCTCAGTTGCTCTAAATTGCTCTGTTTATTGTTGTTCTTAGTGTTGCTGGGACGGGTTTGGTTTTGGAATTGGATTGCATTGTTGTGGTGTTGTTGTGTATTGTTTTGTTGATTGATTAATAAATTCATTAAAAAATAAAAATAAAAATAAAAATTACACAACATGCCAACTTCACTGGTTTGGGGTTTTGTATTTTTGGCCACTGTAAAATTTCACACAGTTTGAACAATAGCACTGTGTTTGAATATAGAAAAATAATACACTGTACTTTAACCAAGTGGTTCTTTAGCGTACCACTGTTTGAAAATCCCTGGGCTTGGCAATTGTGTTTTTGGGTAAATCAATCCCTTTGGGATTTCGCTATGTTGCGATTGTAATCGTGCCTTCCCTGCACATTTTGGTCAATCAGCGTCATTTTTGCCAATCAAATTTGTCTTTGAGCGCCACTCAAAAGTGCACACCAACTGTCTTATCTAAACGTTTGTGTTTCTTATGTAGACCAACAACATGTAAGAAGATATCAACTATTTATTCATCAAACCGCATAGTTGTCATCCTTTTACAAAGCTCAGACCTACTCCCTGTCCTTGTGTACATCAGTATGCCTGCTAGGTAATGTAGTATATAAATATTTACTTATTTACAGTACATAGTTATGTAACATTTATTTATCCAGGGCAAGACAATCAGGAACATATTTTCATTTACAGTGCTGACATAGCAAAGAGGCATTTACTAGCAAACCACATCCAAAGCTATTTTTCATCGTCTTCACTTTCATTTTTGGTATTTTCTTCTCAGGATTAGGAGGCTGAGCAGCAGCAGAAGGATTTCCAAAAGGAGTCATTTGGTTTCTTCAAATTTGCATTTTAATCTGCCATGCTTTTCAGAATTCTTCTATGTCATGGATAATTTTTTCCCCCTTCTTTAAAGCCGATTTATTTTTAAGGGGTTGGTATTGAGCAGTCAGAATGTGTCAAAGCAACAGATGAAGCAAACAAGTGCACACAAAATACAACCTTGCATTATAAATATCCCAATATAGAAATGTCCTAAAACAAATACACCTGTGTGCTTGACTCATTAGGTTCATAATTATTGTATAGGAAACATATGGGATTGGTTGTCATGCGATAGTGAATTTATGAACCCAGGATTATTTATTTTTCTCATTATAGGCCATTAACAATTGTAATACTTCAAATTATATAAAATATTCAGATTCAAATGTTCTTACTAGGGATGTTCTTATCAAGGTTTTAATGTGCACGGATGATTCCGATACCAATCATCTATGAGTGAGATCGGCTGATACCAATACCGATACCAATCACATGTACTACCCGACAAAGTAACAATATCAACACAATATTTGAAATAGTTCCTTATTTTCCTTTGTTACTGACAATTGTTTTATAAAAACAAAGTCGATAGTACACAATAACTAAACAAACGGATCGAAACAGCGTCCACATTACTGAAGACGCCACACCGATCCGACAGTCGATCTCACAATCCACTTTTCCCCCACTCGTGAACAAGACTCCGAGGTACTTGAACTCCTCCACTTGGGGCAGGGTCTCCTCCCCAGCCCGTAGATGGCACTTCACCCTTTTCCGGGCGAGAACCATGGACTCGGACTTGGAGGTGCTGATTCTCATCCCAGTCGCTTCACACTCGGCTGCGAACCGATCCAGTGAGAGCTGAAGATCCTGGCCAGATGAAGCCATCAGGACCACATCATTTGCAAAAAGCAGAGACCTAATCCTGCAGCCATCAAACGCCCTGACTGCGTCTAGAAATTCTGTCCATAAAAGTTATGAACAGAATCTGTGACAAAGGGCAGCCTTGGCAGAGTCCAACCCTCACTGGAAATGTGTCCTACTTACTGCCGGCAATACGGACCAAGCTCTGACACTGATCATACAGGGAGCGGACTGTCACAATCAGACAGTCCGATACCCCATACTCTCTGAGCACTCCTCACAAGACTTCCCGAGGGACACGGTCGAATGCCTCAAAACACATGTAGACTGGTTGGGCAAACTCCCATGCACCCTCAAGGACCCTGCCGAGAGTATAGAGCTGGTCCACAGTTCCACGACCAGGACTGCACTTGGCGGTCCGATCCTCGGCTACATAAGCTAGCTCTTGTGACTAATAAAATCATGGCATTAAAACTAAAAAATAAAGACAAATTCAAATTGTTTTTCTTTGTCTTACTTTGGCCAAAAATAAAACAAACACATTCTGAAAATATTACAAGAAAAATATAGAAAAAAATACTGGCAGCAGTAAAGTTTAGATCCATGAAGGAAAGAAGAAAGTGAATGAATGTTTATAACAACATATGCATAAAAATGTGTTTTCTTTTGTATTATTATTTTTTTTATGAATTAAGTAACGTTTATGACAACCTTTTTCCAAAACACAATATAGAATGTGATATAACAGGATAATGCATACATTTGTTTTCAAAACGCTTACCAAAAAGTGGGACCCCAAACATTTACTGTGGGACCCCATTTTTATGACTTGATGGGTCCCTGAGACCCCATTTTGAAAATTCCTAGCACAAACACTGATGGAGTATTGGTGCGTGCAAAACAGCAGCAGGCGGCCGTGGCCTGTGGGCCGGTTCTAATACTAATCAAATATCATCCCGGGGGCCATAGATAATTCATTCGCCGGGCGGATCTGGCCCGCGGGCCTTGACTTTGACACCCCTGATCTAGTGCATATGTTTTAACAAAACTTTTATTAGGTGTGTGCAGTGGTGGGGTCAGAGGTTTGAGCCTGGGGTCAGTAGCGAAGCAACGCAGCTTAACTACAATTCCCAGTAGCTTTGCTACTTTTTGAACCAGTAGCGATTCCTGAAGCCCAGCTATTTTTAGACCAATGTAGTGAGGTAGCTGACATCCAAGCTACAAGCAACAAAGAGAGAAACTGCAAATCTTCTTCTTTTAGTTTTCTAGCAGGTTGCAGCTGTAACTTAGAAGGCTGAACTGCAAATCCAGGGGCAGGGGACACATAATACTCAGAAAATCCATGATGATAAGTTGATTTACTATGATGAGTCACGATTAGTTAAGGTTAGGGCAAAAATATTACGGATAGGCCAATCAGAGGCAAGATAGAATGGGTCATCGAACCAGAAAGAGAAACCACAACAGACACGGAATATGCCACATTACGACAAAGGAGTCGGAGAACCTAGGAACTGGGAATATTCAAGTGGACAAAAAATAAAAAATAAAACTAGTGGAAAATGGCAGAGGGATTACCTCCCTCAGGTTTTACTTTTAGTGATGTAGACGACGTCAAAAAACCCCACAATAAGTCAATTTGGCCACATTTGGACAAATGTATGCATTTAGATAAAACAACGCCCAAAACAATTTTTTGTTTTTTATTTTGTAAGCCCAAATCAAAACTGCTCTCGACATCAAAGACATGGAACACACATTTAAGAACACACATTAAGGTGAGTTGAGTTCAAAGTTTTACTGCACATAACTATTATCAACTCTTCCCAAACAACACACAAGTCATTGTTTTTATGTCAAGGTATAGAAAGATGCTGTTTTTTTATTGACTGTAGGCAGAGAAAATTAACAACATTATAGGGGTGGGCCAAAGAAAAGGCAAACTAAAATAAATACATAAAGTGAGGAGAGAGAGTTGTAGTGTGTCCCCAGCTAAATGACAGTTAATAGTAATGGTCCCTTGTTAGGGTCATTTGGTTCCATATGTACACTCGGTTACATTAACATTATTACCTATATAAAAATTTAATATATAGGAGTTGGGAAGGAATTTCATTTTGTTTGACTCTGTTCCACTGCCAGGAAAATAGGTTTACTTTAAAAATGTTCAGTTTTATTGATTCACTTAAAGATGAAGTTTGTTAATGTCTCTTTTGTGAGACAAATGTTTTGAATGTTTCCTTTGGCCAGGTTATTGTCATTCTGCCACTGTGCTGTCTGTTGAAACAGTCATTTATCCTGCGCTGAAAAGTCTTCACTAGAGTAAATATTTTGGTCTTTATTTATCATTATTATTATTTTTTCACTGCCTTTTATTTATTGTTTTCCTATGTGTTTTCCCTCATTTTGTACATGATATAAGCAATTTAAAATATATGTTAAACTCTTCGGCTCAAACAGAGGCATGTTTTTAGTTTGTGTTTATTATACATTAAACAAAAATATAAACGCAACACTTTTGTTGTTGCTCCCATTTTTCACGAGTTGAAGTCAAAAGATCTAAAACTTTTACTACAAACACATAAAACCTATTCCTCTCAAATATTGTTTACAAATCTGTCTAAATCTGTGTTAGTGAGCATTTCTTCTTTGCCAAGATAATCCATCCTAGGTGTGGCATTTCATGATGCTGATTTAACAGCATGATTATTGCACAGGTGTGCCTTAGGCTGCCCACAATAAAAGGCTACTGGAAAATTTGCAGTTTTATCACACATCACAATGCTACAGATGCTATGAGGGAGCGTGTAGTTGGCATGTCCACCAGAGATGTTGCTTGTAAACTGAATGTTCATTTCTCTACCATAAGCCGTCTCCAAAAGCGTTTCAGAGAATTTGGCAGTACATCCAACTGGCCTCACAACCACAGACCATGTGTAACCATACCAGCCCAGGACCTCCACATCCAACAAGTGCACTTCCAAGATCGCCTGAGACTAACCATCCGGACAGCTGCTGCAACAATTGGTTTGCATAACCAAAGAATTTCTGCACAAACTGTGAGAAACCGTCTCAGGGAAGCTCATCTGCATGCTCTTCGACCTCATCGAGGTCTCGACCTGACTGCAGTTTGTCGTCGTAACCGACTTGAGTGGGCAAATACTAACATTCCATGGTGTCTGGCACGTTGGCGAGGTGTTCTCTATACAGATTAATCCCGGTTTTCACTGTTCAGGGCAGATAGCAGACAGCGTGTGGGAGAGCAATTTGCTGATGTCAACGTTGTGAATCGAGTGGCCCATGGTGGGGTTGGGGTTATGGTATATGCAGGCGTATGTTATGGACAACGAACGCAAGTGCATTTTATTGATGGCATTTTGAATGCACAGATACCGTGACGAGATCCTGAGGCCCATTGTTGTGCCATTCACCCGAGTCCATCACCTCATGTTGCAGCATGACAATGCACGGCCCCCGTGTTGCAAGAATCTGTACACAATTCCTAGAAGCTGAAAACATCCCAGTTCTTGCATGGCCATACTCACCGGACATGTCACCCATTGAGCATGTTTGAGATGCTGTAGATCGGGGTATATGACAGTGTGTTCCAGTTCCTGCCAATATTCAGCAATTTAGCACAGGCTAATGGCTGTAAGAGTAGTGGACCAACATTCCACAGGCCACAATCAACAACCTGATCAACTCTCTGCATGAGGCAAATGGTGGTCACACCAGATACTAGATGCTCCGCCCCGCCCCACTAAATCCCCAATAAAGCAAAACTGCACATTTCAGAGTGGCCTTTAATTACGGGCAGCCTAAGGCACACCTGTACAACAATCATGCTGTTTAATCAGCATCTTGATATGCCACACCTGTGAGGTGGGATGGATTATCTCGGCAATGAAGAAATGCTCACTAACACAGCTTTGTGAGGATATTGGAGAGGAGTAGGTTTTTTGTGTATATAGTAAAAGTTTTAGATCTTTGAGTTCAACTCATGAAAAATGGTAGCAAAAACAAAAGTATTGCGTTTATATTTTTGTTCAGTATAATAAACAATCAAACTTTGCAATTTTTTTAGTTTGGTGAAAAGTTGTACATTAAGTTATATATTTTTTTTATATTTGTAGCTTTAAAGGCCTACTGAAACCCACTACTTCCGACCACGCAGTCTGATAGTTTATGTATCAATGATGAAATCTTAACATTGCAACACATGCCAATACGGCCGGGTTAGCTTACTAAAGTGCAATTTTAAATTTTGCGCGAAATATCCTGCTGAAAACGTCTCGGTATGATGACGTCAGCGCGTGACGTCACGGATTGTAGAGGACATTTTGGGACAGCATGGTGGCCAGCTATTAAGTCGTCTGTTTTCATCGCAATATTCCACAGTATTCTGGACATCTGTGTTGGTGAATCTTTTGCAATTTGTTCAATGAACAATGGAGACAGCAAAGAAGAAAGCTGTAGGTGGGAAGCGGTGTATTGCGGCAGGTGTTGTGCCGGATAGCGCACCCCCGCCGTAGAATGCACCCCTTTACTGTTGTGCCGGATAACAAAGCCGGTGTTTCATTGTTTACATTCCCGGAAGATGACAGTCAAGCTTTACCATTGGCCTGTGGAGAACTGGGACAACAGAGACTCTTACCAGGAGGACTTTGAGTTGGATGCGCAGACACGGTACCGTGAGTACGCATGCAGCTGCGGCTTCCAAACATTTGATCGCTTGCCCGTACGTGCGTGCCGCTATGTGCATGTCACGTACGTAACTTTGGGGACTTTGGGGAAATACATGTGCTGTATGAACTTTGGGGAGGTGAACGGTACTTTGGGCTGTGGGATTGAGTGTGTTGTGCAGGTGTTTGAGTTGTATTGGCGGGTTATATGGACGGGAGGGGGCAGGTGTTTGTTATGCGGGATTAATTTGTGGCATATTAAATATAAGACTGGTTGTGTTGTGGCTAATAGAGTATATATATATATGTCTTGTATTTATTTACTGTTTTAGTCATTCCCAGCTGAATATCAGGTCCCACCCGCCTCTCACAGCATCTTCCCCATCTGAATCGCTCACACAGCCCTCTAGTCCTTCACTCTCACTTTTCTCATCCACGAATCTTTCATCCTCGCTCAAATTAATGGGGAAATCGTCACTTTCTCGGTCCGAATCGCTCTCGCTGCTGGTGGCCATGATTGTAAACAATGTGCAAATGTGAGGAGCTCCACAACCTGTGACGTCACGCTACTCGTCTGCTACTTCCGGTACAGGCAAGGCTTTTTTATCAGCGATCAAAAGTTGTGAACTTTATTGTCGATGTTCTCTACTAAATCTTTTCAGCAAAAATATGGCAATATCGCGAAATGATCAAGTATGACACACAGAATGGACCTGCTATCCCCGTTTAAATAAGAAAATCGCATTTCAGTAGGCCTTTAATGTAGCAAACTACTCTTGCCGTGTAGCTTTCTACAATTCTCTAAGGATAGCTTTGCTACATTTAATAGAGAGTAACTTGTAGCTTTATTTATAGCTTGTAGCTTTATTTATAGCTTCTCCTCTCTGAGCTGCCACCTTAACGTGGTAGAGGAGTTTGCGTGTCCCAATGATCCTAGGAGCTATGTTGTCCGGGGGCTTCCATGCCCCCTGGTAGGGTCTCCCAAGACAAACAGGTCCTAGGTGAGGGATCAGACAAAGAGCAGCTTGAAGACTTCTATGGAAATGCAAGAACCGAGACTCAGATTTCCCTCGCCCGGACGCGGGTCACCGGGGCCCCCCTCCGGAGCCAGGCCCGGAGTTGGGGCACGATGGCGAGCGCCTGGTGGCCGGGCCTGTCCCCATGGGGCCCGGCCGGGCACAGCCCGAAGAGGCAACGTGGGTCCCCCCTCCAATGGGCTCACCACCCATAGCAGGGGCCATAGAGGTCGGGTGCAATGTGAGCTGGGCGGTAGCCGAAGGCAGGGCACTTGGCGGTCCGATCCTCGGCTACAGAAGCTAGCTCTTGGGACGTGGAACGTCACCTCGCTGGGGGGGAAGGAGCCTGAGCTAGTGCGCGAGGTAGAGAAGTTCCGGTTGGATATAGTCGGACTCACCTCGACGCACAGCAAGGGCTCTGGAACCAGTTCTCTCGAGAGGGGCTGGACTCTCTTCCACTCTGGCGTTGCCAGCAGTGAGAGGCGACGGGCTGGGGTGGCAATTCTTGTTGCCCCCCGGCTCAGAGCCTGCATGTTGGAGTTCAACCCGGTGGACGAGAGGGTAGCTTCCCTCCGCCTTCGGGTGGGGGGACGGGTCCTGACTGTTGTTTGCGCTTACGCGCCAAACAGCAGCTCAGAGTACCCACCCTTTTTGGATTCACTCGAGGGAGTACTTGAGAGTGCTCCCCCGGGTGATTCCCTCGTTCTACTGGGGGACTTCAACGCTCATATTGGCAACGACAGTGAAACCTGGAGAGGCGTGATTGGGAAGAATGGCCGCCCGGATCTGAACCCAAGTGGTGTTTTGTTATTGGACTTTTGTGCCCGTCACGGATTGTCCATAACGAACACCATGTTCAAGCATAAGGGTGTCCATATGTGCACTTGGCACCAGGACACCCTAGGCCGCAGTTCTATGATCGACTTTGTAGTTGTGTCATCGGATTTGCGGCCTCATGTTTTGGACACTCGGGTGAAGAGAGGGGCGGAGCTTTCTACCGATCACCACCTGGTGGTGAGTTGGCTGCGATGGTGGGGGAGGATGCCGGACAGACCTGGCAGGCCCAAACGCATTGTGAGGGTTTGCTGGGAACGTCTGGCAGAGTCTCCTGTCAGAGAGAGTTTCAATTCCCACCTCCGGAAGAACTTTGAACATGTCACGAGGGAGGTGCTGGACATTGAGTCCGAGTGGACCATGTTCCGCACCTCTATTGTCGAGGCGGCTGATTGGAGCTGTGGCCGCAAGGTAGTTGGTGCCTGTCGTGGCGGTAATCCTAGAACCCGTTGGTGGACACCGGCGGTGAGGGATGCCGTCAAGCTGAAGAAGGAGTCCTATCGGGTTCTTTTGGCTCATGGGACTCCTGAGGCAGCGGACAGGTACCGACAGGCCAAGCGGTGTGCGGCTTCAGCGGTCGCGGAGGCAAAAACTCGGACATGGGAGGAGTTCGGGGAAGCCATGGAAAACGACTTCCGGACGGCTTCGAAGCGATTCTGGACCACCGTCCACCGCCTCAGGAAGGGGAAGCAGTGCACTACCAACACCGTGTATGGTGCGGATGGTGTTCTGCTGACCTCGACTGCGGAAGTTGTGGATCGGTGGAGGGAATACTTCGAAGACCTCCTCAATCCCACCAACACGTCTTCCTATGAGGAAGCAGTGCCTGAGGAATCTGTGGTGGGCTCTCCTATTTCTGGGGCTGAGGTTGCTGAGGTAGTTAAAAAGCTCCTCGGTGGCAAGGCCCCGGGGGTGGATGAGATCCGCCCGGAGTTCCTTAAGGCTCTGGATGCTGTAGGGCTGTCTTGGTTGACAAGACTCTGCAGCATCGCGTGGACATCGGGGGCAGTACCTCTGGATTGGCAGACCGGGGTGGTGGTTCCTCTCTTTAAAAAGGGGAACCGGAGGATGTGTTCTAACTATCGTGGGATCACACTCCTCAGCCTTCCCGGTAAGGTCTATTCAGGTGTACTGGAGAGGAGGCTACGCCGGATAGTCGAACCTCGGATTCAGGAGGAACAGTGTGGTTTTCGTCCTGGTCGTGGAACTGTGGACCAGCTCTATACTCTCGGCAGGGTCCTTGAGGGTGCATGGGAGTTTGCCCAACCAGTCTACATGTGCTTTGTGGACTTGGAGAAGGCATTCGACCGTGTCCCTCGGGAAGTCCTGTGGGGAGTGCTCAGAGAGTATGGGGTTTCAGACTGTCTGATTGTGGCGGTCCGCTCCCTGTATGATCAGTGTCAGAGCTTGGTTCGCATTGCCGGCAGTAAGTCGGACACGTTTCCGGTGAGGGTTGGACTCCGCCAAGGCTGCCCTTTGTCACCGATTCTGTTCATAACTTTTATGGACAGAATTTCTAGGCGCAGTCAAGGCGTTGAGGGGATCCGGTTTGGTGGCTGCAGGATTAGGTCTCTGCTTTTTGCAGATGATTTGGTCCTGATGGCTTCATCTGGCCAGGATCTTCAGCTCTCACTGGATCGGTTTGCAGCTGAGTGTGAAGCGACTGGGATGAGAATCAGCACCTCCAAGTCCGAGTCCATGGTTCTCGCCCGGAAAAGGGTGGAGTGCCATCTCCGGGTTGGGGAGGAGATCTTGCCCCAAGTGGAGGAGTTCAAGTACCTCGGAGTCTTGTTCACGAGTGAGGGAAGAGTGGATCGTGAGATCGACAGGCGGATCGGTGCGGCGTCTTCAGTAATGCGGACGCTGTATCGATCCGTTGTGGTGAAGAAGGAGCTGAGCCGGAAGGCAAAGCTCTCAATTTACCGGTCGATCTACGTTCCCATCCTCACCTATGGTCATGAGCTTTGGGTTATGACCGAAAGGACAAGATCACGGGTACAAGCGGCCGAAATGAGTTTCCTCCGCCGGGTGGCGGGGCTCTCCCTTAGAGATAGGGTGAGAAGCTCTGTCATCCGGGGGGAGCTCAAAGTAAAGCCGCTGCTCCTCCGCATCGAGAGGAGCCAGATGAGGTGGTTCGGGCATCTGGTCAGGATGCCACCCGAGCGCCTCCCTAAGGAGGTGTTTAGGGCATGTCCGACCGGTAGGAGGCCACGAGGAAGACCCAGGACACGTTGGGAAGACTATGTCTCCCGGCTGGCCTGGGAACGCCTCGGGATCCCCCGGGAGGAGCTGGACGAAGTGGCTGGGGAGAGGGAAGTCTGGGCTTCCCTGCTTAGGCTGCTGCCCCCGCGACCCGACCTCGGATAAGCGGAAGAAGATGGATGGATGGATGGAACTTGTAGCTTATCTTATTTGCAAAGAAGTTTGCCCATCACTGCATGGGATTATGTAATGAGGGCAGGAGGCACTGTTTTAAAATGGTTCACGTCACGTCACATCTTGTCAAGAAAAAAGGTTGTCCTAAAAAGATAAAGAATATGAAAGTGTCTTCAAATATAAAGCACGTTCTGCTACATTTTCTGTGTATGAAAAGTGCTATACAAATAAAGTTTGATTTCATTTGATACTCTTTTAAATCATTTGGTTTTTGCCCTCAAAGTCCTCCTGTGTCCAGGGAATTATTCCCTGAGTT
This sequence comes from Nerophis lumbriciformis, assembly GCF_033978685.3. Taxonomy (NCBI): domain Eukaryota; kingdom Metazoa; phylum Chordata; class Actinopteri; order Syngnathiformes; family Syngnathidae; genus Nerophis; species Nerophis lumbriciformis. Next base: position 18,521,310 of record NC_084554.2, read on the forward strand.
TGTAAACCATAATAAACACCACAAAAAAATAATTTTGGGAAAATACAGATATCAATCTCATCACTCTAGCATCCATCCTTTTCTGACACTACTCTTGGTACTGTATTGACACCACTAATTAATGCATCCCACCGACTTATATGTAGACATTTTATATTAACCTCTCTCTAACTCTTATTAATCTACTTGTTAATTTCCTGTTAATAATTTCTTACTTTCTGCTGTAACGTGCTTCCATCTGCACTTATTTCTACTGTTGTTCCAAGCTACATTAGCGATTAGCATGTCTGCTACTTGCTTGCTCTGAGTGTGTAACAATTTCAGCCTCGGCCTCCAGTGATAATGGTACTCGAAAATACTTAAAAACTACAAAAAATGATTTATTTGTCGTCATGGAGGTGATGATCATTAACTTCAATCAATCAATCAATCAATGTTTATTTATAAAGCCCTAAATCACAAGTGTCTCAAAGGGCTGCACAAGCCACAACGACATCCTCGGTTCAGATCCCAGAATTTAGGAGAGCGGCTCCACACTGTGTATGGAGACACATAAATAGCTGTCAGCCGGGGGACAAAAAAAAAAAGTATCAGGGATTGGTGTTTGTGATTGACTTTGAAAGGTATTAATTGGCAATGTCAATCACATACTTTAAAAGAATATATATATATATATATATATATATATATATATATATATATATTATAATTAGAGATGTCCGATAATATCGGCCTGCCGATATTATCGGCCGATAAATGCGTTAAAATGTAATATTGGAAATTATCGGCATCGTTTTTTTTTTTTATTATCGGTATCGTTTTTAAAAAAAATTAAATTAACATAAAAAACACAAGACACACTTACAATTAGTGCACCAACCCAAAAAAACCTCACTCTCCCATTCCCACTCATTCACACAAAAGGGTTGTTTCTTTCTGTTATTAATATTCTGGTTCCTACATTATATATCAATATATATCAATACAGTCTGCAAGGGATACAGTCCGTAAGCACACATGATTGTGCGTGCTGCTGGTACACTAATAGTACTAACCTTTAACAGTTAATTTTACTCATTTTCATTAATTACTAGTTTCTATGTAACTGTTTTTATATTGTTTTACTTTCTTTTATATTCAAGAAAATGTTTTTAATTTATTTATCTTATTTTATTTTATGAATTTTTAAAAAAAAGTACCTTATCTTCACCATACCTGGTTGTCCAAATTAGGCATAATAATGTGTTAATTCCACGACTGTATATATCGGTTGATATCGGTATCGGTTGATATCGGTATCGGTAATTAAAGAGTTGGACAATATCGGAATATCGGATATTGGCAAAAAGCCATTATCGGACATCCCTAATTATAATCTATACCTATGCTGTTAAATAACCGATCCTCTCTATATCATATTCTATTCAAATTATTATGCACATACTATCTTCCTTGTGGTTCTCCTTGGGCTAAATCTGGGAGCCTGTATGTGGTTCAAAGCACAAAAAAATTGTCAAGTTGAGTTATTTTGTATTATTAATCAGTGAGAAATTTACATCATAAGTAGTCTCAGGTTGGCTGTACGTTTTTTCCCCCATAACTTGACGATTAAACTTTCTCTATGAACACAGTGCATCCGGAAAGTATTCACAGCGCTTCCCTTTATTCACATTTTGTTATGTCACAGCCTTATTCCAAAATGGAATACATTCATTTGTGTCATCAAAATTATACTGACTGACTCCATAATGTGAAATGTGAATACTTTGAGGGTTTTTTTTATTATTTTGCAAATTTATTACAAATACAACACTAAAAACATCACATGTACAGTTGTGGTCAAAAGTTTACATACACTTGTAAAGAACATGATGTCATGGCTGTCTTGAGTTTCCAATAATTTCTACAACTCTTATTTTTTGTGATAGAGTGATTGGAGCACATACTTGTTGGTCACAAAAAACATACCGTATTTTTCGGAGTATAAGTCGCACCGGAGTATAAGTCGCACCTGCCGAAAATGCATAATAAAAAAGGAAAAAAACATATATAAGTCGCACTGGAGCCCGGTCAAACTATGAAAAAAACTGCGACTTATAGTCCGAAAAATACGGTACATGAAGTTTGGTTCAGAACTTTCCTCCAGAAGGTTTTATCTTTGTCCATGTGATGTCAGATGAAACAAACATTTTGCTGTTTGGCCTACAATACCCAGCAATATGTTTGGAGGAGGAAAGGTGAGGCCTTTAATCCCAGGAACACCATTCCTACCGCCAAGCATGGTGGTGGTAGTATTATGCTTTAGGCCTGTTTTGCTGCCAATGGAACTGGTGATATACAGAGAGTAAATGGGACAATGAAAAAGGAGGATTACCTCCAAATTCTTCAGGACAACCTAAAATCATCAGCCCGGAGGTTGGGTCTTGGGCGCAATTGGGTGTTCCAACAGGACAATGACCCCAATCACACGTCAAAAGTGGTAAAGGAATGGCTAAATCAGGCTAGAATTAAGGTTTTAGAATGGCCTTCCCAAAGTCTTGACTTAAACGTGTGGACAATGCTGAAGAAACAAGTCCATGTCAGAAAACCAACAAATTTAGCTGAACTGCACCAATTTTGTCAAGAGGAGTGGTCAAAAATGCAACCAGAAGCTTGCCAGAAGCTTGTGGGTGGCTACCAAAAGCGCCTTATTGCAGTGAAACTTGCAAGGTACAAGTAACCAAATATTAACATTGCTGTATGTATACTTTTGACCCAGCAGATTTGCTCACATTTTCAGTAGACCCATAATAAATTCATAAAAGAACCAAACTTCATGAATGTTTTTTGTGACCAACAAGTATGTGCTCCAATCATTCTATCACAAAAAATAAGAGTTGTAGAAATGATTGGAAACTCAAGACAGCCTTTACATTATGCTCTTTACAAGTGTATGTAAACTTTTGACCACGACTGTACATGTAAGTATTCACAACATTTGCTCAATCCTATGTTGGTGCACCTTTGGCAACAATTACAGCCTAAAGTCTTTGCTTGGCACACCTAACTTTGGGGCAGTTATGCACATTCCTTTTTTCCAGCACCTCTTAAATTCCATTAGGTTGGATGGGAAGCGTTGGTTTTCATCCAGGATGTCTCTACTCATTGCTGCATTCATTTGTCTCTCTATCCTGACTAGTCTCCCAGTTCCTGTCGCTGAAAAACATCCCCATAGCATGATGCTGCCATTACCATGCTTCACTGGAGGGATGGTATTGGCCTGGTGATGAGCGAGCCTGCCCTTCTGAGAGAGTGACCATCGGGTTTTTAGTCACCGCCCTGACTAGACAAAGAAGAATGCAGCAGAGTACAGAGACATCCTGGATGAAAACCAACGCTTCGCATCTAATCTGACAGAGCTTGAGAGATGCTGCAAAGAGGAATACCAAATTTCCCGGACCATAGGGCGCACCGGATTATAAAGCGCACTGCCGATAAATAGTCTATTTTCAATCTTTTGTCATATTTAAGACACACTGGATTATAAGGCGCATTAAAGGAGTCATATTATTATGTATTTTTTTCTAAATGTAAAACACTTCCTTGTGGTCTACATAACATGTAATGGTGCTTCTTTGGTCAAAATGTTGCATAGATTATGTTTTACAGATCATCTTCAAGCCGCTTTCTGACAGTCGCTTCAGGATGCGCCGTTTTGTGGGCGGTCTTATTTGCGTGGCTCACCTTCGGTAGCGTCTTCTCCCCGTCATCTTTGTTGTAGCAGTGTAGCGTGCAAGGACGGGTGTGGAAGAAGTGTCAAAAGATGGAGCTAACTGTTTTAATGACATTCAGACTTTACTTAAATCAATAACAGAGCAGCATCTCCTCATCCCGAAACAACAACAAGGAAATGTGTCCTGTGAAAAAAAGGCCGACTGGAACTCTCTAATAACTAAAGTTCTTTGGGTGAATAATGTAAACTCACTACACCGGTATGTTTTAGGGCTTTCATGGCGAGTTTACTGACAGATATAAGTAAGAACTTTACACTACTTTAAATTACAAATGGCAACAACGGAGGATGCAGATCCCAAATACAGATCAGCAGGTACCATACGGTAAGAAAAGTTGCTTTTGCATAATATTGCGAAACAAAATGCCAGATAATATGTCTTACTTTATACACACACCATAATAATACTCGTATGTTTAATGTGCCGACAATCCATCAAGCAGTGCGGCTTCATAGCTTACCAAAGTCGTACTAAAACATTTTGATAGATGTTTGAGCACTGTGTGTAATGTTCTAGATTTTCAATGGAACATATAACATGTTGGTGTTGTTATCTTGAGTCATATTGCCATCATACCTCTTACCATGTGTCTCTTATGTTTGACTGCCATCTACTGGTCACACTTATCATTACACCATGTACTAAATAAAATTGCTTGGAGGTCGGTAAGCAAAACCAGAATTAATCAGTACATTAGGCGCACCGGGTTATAAGGCGCACTGTCGAGTTTTGACGGGAAAAAAATGATTTTAAGTGAGCCTTATAGTCTGGAAAATACGGTAATTGAAAAGCTTGTGGCATGGTATAAAATGTAAAAAAAATAAATAAAAAATAAAAATAAAAAAAAAATTCACATTGTCATTGTGGGGTATTGTGTGTAAAATTTTGAGGACAAAAATGAATGTATTCAATTTTTGAATACGGCTGTAACATAACAAAATGTGGTAAAAGTGAATCGCTGTGAATACTTTTTGGATGCACTGTATGTGAGGCTTTTTTACCAAATCACTTCAAGTTGAGCAGCACGATGTTAGATAACATACACACTTTAGACATTAGAAAGAAGGTTGAAGGGATGAGAATTTCACAAACAATTTAATGGGGATTCAAAACCAGATCTCCACAAGGAAATATTATTGGACATACAATATTTTAAGGAAAGTCTGTAAACGATGGAAAATGGAATAAGCAGTTAGACATTAGATCACATGATTTTTGCAGGTTGGTTGGACGAAGAAAGAAACGCCAAAAAACAGTTAAATATCATTTATTTGTTCAGGTGCAGGCAGAACATAAAAACACATAAAAGAGGACAGTATACTATGTATGACATTTTGGGAAACTCAGACGGAAAAAGGCCCGAATACATAAATAAACATTTACTTTATCGAGTATCACAAAGATTGAGTGAAATATGTTGTGTTGGCAGAAATAAACACACATGTCAAATGTGCTGTTAGGTCCAGATGTAAGGTACTTAAACGCTTCCATGCTCTCAAAATACAAAGTCATGTCTAAAAAGCGGAAAAGTATGGTTCAGTTTGAGATGGTACACTTTACATTGCTTCCAAACTATCCAATCTGAGCTCGGCACATTTGCCAGAAAATGTTAATAGATTTTTTGGTTTGCTTGATTGGCAAAGACCACAATGTGGAAACATGGCTTGTAAAGACGTTTAAATAAGAGCAGTGGTACCTCAAGGTGGAGATTTTCGGGATGTCTTTTGCCTAATTGTTATGCTTTAGGTTGCGAGTTAAAAAAAAAAAAAAAAAAAATCAAACTTTTATCATCTATATTTAATACTATTGATGCAAATTGTTGCATTTACTTTTTTTGTCTAACAAGTGCATTCATATTTTTAATGTCAAAGTAAATGTAAATAGACCGTAAATAATAACTTCCATTGGAACCAACATTGGAACTGACCAGCAATTGTCAAAAAAAGGACAAAATAAAAATGAGACCTCTCCTTAAATATTATTCACATAAACGATTGTCAGCTAGAAGTACATTAAATATAATATTTATCTTATATTTAACTAGTGCAAAACAGAAGAGACCTGAGGTCCTGACTACTCACAAGAAGCATGAAGTGTTTTCATAAAAACAACGACAAAATAATTGTAGGTGTGTGTGTGTGTGTGTGTGTGTGTATGTATATATACACGACGTTGATATACAGTAAGTCAAGTTATAGCAAAAGTCTGAACGTATACCTTAAAGTGATATCTATACAACTTTTATTTGTTATTGTCTTGCACACTGGAAGGAAGAGACACTCAATAATGAAACCACTCTTTTTGTAAGTGATTAAGACTTTATATATTAACACACAAATAATTATTTTCTTTCATTTTTAGTTTCTCACTGGATTGTGTGCAACTGATTTGTAACGTTTGTGTTGTAAACAATATTGTATTTTTATTGATATTGTGCAATCCTACAGGTGACGAGCATAATGACTGTCTATAATTAATGTGACGCTGTTGTTTTATTTAGAATGTGGTGTCATTTGTCATGTATGAATGCATGTATGTATGTATGTATGTATTCCCTTTGCCTTAATGTCATTACATGTGTAAAAACGGTTTTGACATTTTAGATTCCAGAATGAATAGTGGCTGCTATTGCAACAGCTGATGGGGATCTTAAACAAACAAACAACTCTGCTTCGTTATCGCTGTTGTACATGTTCAGAGATAGCAGGCAGCTAATATCGGTTTCGATTATTTTGACTTTGTCAACATTTTATCATGTCTACTTTCACTTTACTTTCTATGACACACTGCTATCACAAAGTGTCTGTCTCATGCTGTTTTCCGTTTGAGCATTTTCACCATGTACTATTCACCATATGTGCATATATACGTGTGTATCTACTGTATATATATATATATACACACACACACACGCACATATATGTGTGTGTGTATATATATATATATATACACGTATATATATATATATATATACACACGTATATATACATATATATATATATATATATACATATATATACATATATATACACGTATATATACACACATATATATATATATATATATATACAAGTATATATACATATATATACACATATATATATAAATTAGGGCTGCAACTAACGATTAATTTGATAATCGATTAATCTGTTGATTATTACTTCGATTAATCGATTAATAATCGGATAAAAGAGAAACTACATTTCTATCCTTTCCAGTATTTTATTGGAAAAAAAACAGCATACTGGCGCCATGTTCTTTCAACTTGCCAAATAAAACAAGGAAAATGTTACAAAAATGCACACTTTTGACGCCCCTGCTATAGATAATAAAAAATTTAATCTGATAAATCTATGGATAAAAAGCAGAGCCTGGCGACGCATGCGCGTTTATCATAACTCTCTCGCTCTCTCTGTCTCTCCCCCTCCCTCACCAATGCTGCTGCACGCACAATTTGTTGTGTTTTTAACCTTCTTAACCCTGAACGTATATTGAAAATACACGCAACCATAACTCAAAATGCCGGACATTTGAGGCATTTAAGAAACACTGCCCTGACAGCTCCGCAAAAGAAGACATGTCCGGTGAAAAGAGGACGTATGGTCAGTCTATCCTAGCCCGGTTTCACCGCTGCTAGTCCTCTTAGCTGCTAGGATAGACTGACCATACGTCCTCTTTTCACCGGGCATGTCTTCTTTTGCGGAGCTGTCAGGGCGGAGTTTCTTAAATGCCTCAAATGTCCGGCATTTTGAGTATTGTTTACACAACGTGCAGTACGCTACTTAATATGTCCGTGTGGATACTCGTTCGGTACACTTCCGCACCGAAACGAAACCCCCGTACCGAAACGGTTCGATACAAATACACGTACTGTTACACCCCTATTATTTTGGTTATTGTTTCTCAGCTGTTTGTAAATGTTGCAGTTTATAAATAAAGGTTAAAAAAAATAAAAAATAAAAAAAACGTAGCCTCTGCGCATGCGCATAGCATAGATCCAACGAATCGATGACTAAATTAATCGCCAACTATTTTTATAATCGATTTTAATCGATTTAATCGATAAGTTGTTGCAGCCCTAATATAAATATACACATATGCTTATATAATATAAAGTATTCTGCTTATACATATATTGTGTGAGTGCTATATATTGTGTGAGTGCAAAAACACCAGGCTGCTGGGTGTTGACGGATGACGCTTGCAGCAATTGGGATTCACTTTGAAAGGTTTCAGACACGCTTCTGAGCGTGTGTGTGTGTGTGTGTGTAGGTGTGTGTGTGTGTGTGTGGCCACGATTTTGTCCACTTTTAGAGACATTTTATACAAGTCGATTATGGACTGGCTTGTTCAAACATGGACAAATGCTGCGTCCAGAAAACAGCGGAAGAGTTCATTTGTGGGTCATTGCCTTTGTCAGGAAGATACAAGCACACACAAACAGTATTACGTGTGTGTGTGTGTGTAGGAAGACATGGACATCACAGACAGTAAGTGTGTGTGAGACATGTTGCAGAGAGGAAAAAGGTGCATGGAAGCAGAATGCAGCTGATGGGCAGTCAGTGTAGCGATGGAGGCAGGGTCTAATCCTCTGAAGATTCAAAGTTTAAGGAAATAGAGACATCAATTTGAAAAGATTTGGTAAGCAAATAAATGGTAAAGGGTGTAATAAAAAGAAAACAAATATAATGTATATTAAATAATGATGAATATAAATTATAAAAACGTGTTATGGATGTAAAATCAGGGTGAAAGAGGAGGACAAAGAGGGAGAAGGAAAGAGAGCGGTTAGTCATGTTGCACAAATTCCACTTGAAATCATTTAACAACTCAAATACTTGACCAACATTTGCTAAATACTGCATGTATTCTATTAATAGTATATCCATACAGTACGTACTATTCAAAAAGGTCCGCTGGTCAAACATTATGTCAGTTTGTTTGTTTCATGCAGCAGCAACATGCACAATCTCAACACATACACACAAACATGCATATTTGCTGAGTCAGCAAACATTCTCAACCTGACACACTGACAACAAGGACACCATTGTCACTGTCTGCTTTGTTTTGGGTTACAGAAGGGAAATAAAATGCAAAACATAAAATTACTGTATTTTTGGACTATAAACTGACCCTTTTTTCCCCTACGCTTTGCACTCTGCAGCATAAAAAACGGTGCAGCAGATTTATGGATTTTTCTTCGCTAATGGCCATAATGTTGCGTATTCAACTAATAGTTTTCAACTCCGACAACTCCATGTATCAGTATTAAAATAGATTCAACATATCCATGTATTAGTATTATAATGGATATATATATTAAAGTATAATTATTATAATATATCAAACATATCCATGTATCAGTATTATAATAGACATGCTATATTCATGTATCATTATTATAATATATACAACATATCCATGTATCAGTATTATAATAGAGAGGCTTTATTCATTTATCAGTATTATAATAGATTTGACATATCCATGTATTAGTATTATAATAGAGAGGCTATATTCATTTATCAGTATTATAATAGATATGACATATCCATGTATTAGTATTAAAATAGATATGATATATTCATGTATCAGTATTATAATATATACAACATATCCATGTATCCATATTATAAGATAGATTGTATAGTTATGTATCAGTATTATGAGATAATATAACAATGTATCAGTATTAAAAGATATGACATACCCATGTATTAGTATTATAGCATAGATTAGATATTCATGTATCAGTATTATAATATATACAACATATCCATGTATCAGTCTTATAATAGAGATTATATAGTTATGTATCAGTATTATAAAAGAGATAATATATTCATGTATCAGTATTATAAGAGATACTATGATCAGTATCAGTAATAATAATAATAATAATAATAATACATAATAATATATATTATATAGTTATGTAACAGTATTATAATAGAGATAATGTAATCATGTATCAGTGTTACCATAGAGATGATATATTCATGTATCAGTATTACCATAAAGATGATATATTCATGTATCAGTATTTCAATAGATGTTATATTTGTGTATCAGTATTTTAATAGATTATATACTTGTGTATCAGTATTTTAATAGATTATCTATTCATTTATCAGTATTCTAATAGAGATGAGCTATACTCATGTATATGTATTACAATATATGATATATTCATGTATCAGCATTCTCATACATTATATAGTTATGTATCAGCATTAAAATAAAGATGCTATATTCATGTATCAGTAGTATTAAGGTGATATATTCATTTATGAGTATTAGATGATGACGGCGTGGCGCAGTTGGCATAGTGGCTGTGCCAGCAACCTGAGAGTTCCTGGTTCAATCCCCAGCTTCTACCAACCTAGTCACGTCCGTTGTGTCCTTGAGCAAGACACTTCACCCTTGCTCCTGATGGGTCGTGGTTAGGGCCTTGCATGACAGCTCCCACCATCAGTGTGTGAATGTGTGTGTGAATGTCGAAAAAGCGCTTTGAGTGCCTTGTAGGTAGAAAAGCGCTATACAAGTATAACCCATTTACCATGTATATCACTATTATAATAATTATGATAAATTAATGTATATGTATTATGTAAGAAATTATATATTCATGTCTCAGAATTATAATATATATGATATATTAATTTATCAGTAACATGATATTAGATATTTATGTATTAGTATTAGCATAGATATCATATACTCATGTTTCAGTATTATACTAGAGACTATATAGTCATCGATATTATCATAAAAATGATATATTCATGTCTCAATATTATAACATATTCTATAATCATATATCACTATTATGATAAATGATATAATCATGTATCACTATTATGATAAAGGATATTTAATAGATGGCATATTCATGTACTAGTAATATAATAGAGATGATATATTCATGTAGGCTGGGGTTTTTTCGTTTCCCACAGTTTGGGAGGAGCTTTTTCCCCTCCCTCCTGGTTTTTCTTTTTCCCATCTTTTACAAGGCGCCGCTCATGTGGCGACCTATCAGCGTTCTGTCCTGTCTACCCGCTGTCCAAATTGCGTTTCTGCTTCTAGGACCCGTTGACTGTATACAAATCTCGTACTTTTTAAGTGCAATGACAAACAACACATCTTGTGTCTTGTATGTCCAAACCCCAAAACCAGTGAAGTTGGCATGTTCTGTAAATCGTAAATAAAAACAAAATACAATGATTTGCAAATCCATTTCAACCTACATTCAATTGAATACACTGCAAAGACAAGATACTTAACGTTCGAACTGGAAAACTTTATTTTTTGCAAATATTAGCTCATTTGGAATTTGCCTGCAACATGTTTCAAAAAAGCTGGCACAAGTGGCAAAAACTTACACATCTGTGAAGGCCCCATTAATGCTGAAAGGTACATACAGGTTTATGTTGTCATCCAAGCAATGTTATCATGGACGCCCCTGCTTATTTCAGCAAGACAATGCCATGCCACGTGTTACAAGAGCGAGGCTTCATAGCAAAAGAGTGCAGGTACTAGACTGGCCTGCCTGTAATCCAGACCTGTCTCCCATTGAAAATGCGTGGCACAATATGAAGCCTAAAATACCACAACTGGTCTCCGTTGTGATATTTTGTGGACTGTTGAACAACTTAAACTGTACATCAAGCAAGAATGGGAAAGAATGCCACCTGACATTTACTGAGTGTTGTTAAAAGGAAAGGCCATGTAATACAGTGGTAAAAATGCCGCTGTGCCAACTTTTTTTTCTCAGTTCAAACAATAAATATCTTGTCTTTGCAGTTTGTTCAATTGAATATAGGTTGAAAAGGATTTGCAAATCATTGTATTCTGTTTTTATTTACCATTTACACAACGTATATACTGTGATGATTATCTTGTGTGATGACTGTATTATGAAAATAGTATATATCTGTATCATGAATCAATTTAAGTGGACCCCGACTTAAACAAGTTGAAAAACTTATTCGGGTGTTACCATTTAGTGGTACGGAATATGTACTTCACTGTGCAATCTACTAATAAAAGTTTCAATCAGTCAATCAATCAAAGTGCCAACTTCACTGGTTTTGGGTTTTGTATGACCATTTTAGTAGAAAATATATATTTATGTATCAGTGATATAATCAGAATCAGAATCAGAATCAGCTTTATTGTATGAGATGATATATCCATGTATTAGTATTATAATATAAATTATATACTCAGGTATCAGTGATATAATGAGATGAAATATTCATGAATCAGTATTATGACAGAGATGATGATTTTCAGCACATGCATACTTGAGCTCTGTTACCATGACCCTGCTGTTTCATCATTAAAAAGCATCAGGAGACAACATGCAGATTAATTATGTACATGCTAAAAACACCAAACTCTTAAGTTAGGCAACAAGCAGCCTCATGCACTAAAACCAGTTTGTGAATATTTCAGCAAGGAGGTTAGTCAACTATTCTCACTATCAGCTCAGCTCAACACTGTATCAGATTGTTTTGTTTATGCTTTATTAGGCAGCCCATGTAAATATGGTGACAATACTACGGCAAAAGAGCTTGGCTATTTATATTGATGTCGGTAATGAGTCACGTTGGACCAACACCGGCAAATTAGTAGACTTTAACACATTGTGGACATAAAGACTGGTAAAACTGTATAATGTCTTATTACAATTGCTTTGTATGTCATTATAAACATGCATTAATTATTATTATTTTTGGCTTTGTCCTGCCCAAAGATCCAAATAAAGGACCAAAAGTAGTAATCACAATCAATAAGTAGACTACTGTACAGTCAGCGCTTTGTAAAATAAAGTGTTAGAAAAGTGTAAGAGAAGACAAAACTATTTTATACTCTCCTTTGTAGCACCATCGTCACTCAACTACTACCGTATTTTTCGGAGTATAAGTCGCACCGGAGTATAAGTCGCACCTGCCGAAAATGCATAATAAAGAAGGAAAAAAAACATATAAATCGCACTGGAGCCCAGCCAAACTATGAAAAAAAACTGCGACTTATAGTCCGAAAAATACGGTAATTATGTTTCACATAATGTGACACTAATAACTCTTTATTCACACTGTAACAACTAAAGTACCCAGCAACGATTATAAGGGATTTGTACTTGTACTTGGTCTCGTTGGACCGTTATCTGTTGATTAAAATGTGTAAAATTGATTTTTACTATGAGAGCAGTGTTACCTTTAATCACTGCAAATCTTTTTTTTTTTTTTTTTTTTTTTTTTTTTTTTTTAAACAACGTGAATATTGCTTTTCCCAAACATTCCCTTCTCACAAATATAGTAGTAGGATTTATTAAAGTAAAAAAAAAAATGACACTATAAAAAGGAAGGGGTTTTCTGATATAACACCAATATTGAAGCCTTGATCATTGGTCGATACCGATATGGATCCGATATCAACTGAAAATTGTACATACTGTTATCATTTTGCAGTGGGGAATGTTAGAAAAGGTTTGAGCAAATGAAATTAGTCAAAGCGAGAACAATGGCAGATATATTTATTGTCAACCGTCTGGAATGGCGTTAAGCTGTCTTTAAGTTGAAGTGGAGTGGTAATTGTTTATGGCAATACCTCACCACTACAATAATTCATTAAATAAAGCTTGTTTGTAACTGCATACATTCTGATACACTTCTGCTTTGTAGACTTTATAATAATATGCACCTATAATTATATTATTTGTATTTATATATTATATATTATAAACATTTAAATTGACAAATGTGCTGTTGTAGACTGCAATATCGTTCAATAAAGGCCACTTACTCCGTATGTCTCGCTTGTGTGCTATTGTGTGCTTAGCTGTTGAGTAGCTGCTAGCCCCTTGTAGCCTATAGCCACCATGATTACCTTTAGTAAATTACTTGAAAAAAATAAATAAAAGACCAACCTTGTGCATTTATTGGAGGACATTTAGTTGTTAACTGGCGGTTCAGCTTTGCACAAGTACTACTGGCCTAAGTGTAGAAGCAAGCCGATACTTTTTTTAACGTTTTTTTTTTTGCCGATATCGGACAGATGTCTTATAAATTGTCGAAGATTCTATTTCGAGGAGTCTGATTATCAAATTAGCTTGAGTGTGAAGTAGTGAAACAAAAGAAAAAATGCTTTGTATACTTCAACCGCGCTACAGGAGAGAGTAACAAGCTAAGAAGAGAACATTTGAAGATTAATGAATCAGGAAGGACAATTTTATCCACACAGTGCGGTAACACATCTGTCAACAATAGATATGAATGAGTAGATAGACGACTAGGGATGTAACGATAAACGGTATAATGATAAACTACGGTAAAATTCTAGACGGTTAGTGGAGATAGGTTGATTGGCAACACTAAATTGGCCCTAGTGTGCCCTAGTGAGTGTGACTGTTGTCTATCTGTGTTGGCCCTGCGATGAGTGGCGACTTGTCCAGGGTGTAACCCGCCTTCCGCCTGAATGCAGATGAGATAGGCTCCAGCACCCCCCGCGACCCCAAAAGGGACAAGCGGTAGCAAATGGATGGATGGATAGTAATACTGTTTAAATTTTGAATTATCGGACAACTGTCATTTATTAATGCATTTTAGGCGACACTGCTCATTTCCTGGAAACTCTGCAGCAACAGCGCCTCTGAAGATGGTGCAGGCGCACTACCATCGTTTGCAATGTTTGGCTTGAGAAAACATGGCGGAAAGCAACCACACAGACCTCGCTACAGAGATTTTCCCTCCTATTAAACAAACAAAATCGGAGGTCTGGATGCATTTATTTTTAGATGCATAAAGGATGCTGAGGATAAAATAATTGAAGATAGTCAGCCCATCTGCAGAAAATGCAGGAAAAAAAGTATCTTCGAAGGGGGGCAACACTTAAAAGATGATAAGCCAACTCCGTGTCCATCATCCACAACTATACAACGAGTGCAATGTAAGTCAACTTGTAGCTGAATGCATGATAAAAAGTAATTTAAAATTAAAATGTCATGGTTTGTCTGTCAAATGTTCTTATAGTTGCACTTAATTAAGTTACTTCTGTAAAAATAGATGTTAATGGGTGCTATCGGTGAGAGCGACTAGTGGTGCACTGTGCACATGACGCATATTCACTGTAACAGAGCAAAATGTACTTCTGTTTATGCGTGTTTTGTGCTGTGAATGACCGCTGCTACTTAATGTTAGTGTTAAAAACTAATCCAAGCAGAAACACTACAACATATTTTGTTTTTACAGGAGTAACATTAAGGTATTTGTGTGAGTCAGTCATATGATTATAATAATAATCAGCACCGAATGAAATTATAATGCATTTGCTTTTCCCTTATTTGCAGAGTGGGCGTGCAGCGGGCACGTTCAATGCCACAACTGCATCATCTTCCAACATCACACATACAATACCTGACGACTTCCAGAGGCAGGCTGCTTATGCTCCTTTGGCAAAAATGGCAAACTACATAACTGCATACCTCCTACTCAGTGGCCTAGTGGTTAGAGTGTCCGCCCTGAGATCGGTAGGTTGTGAGTTCAAACCCCGGCCGAGTCATACCAAAGACTATAAAAATGGGACCCATTATCTCCCTGCTTGGCACTCAGCATCAAGGGTTGGAATTGAGGGTTAAATCACCAAAAATTATTCCCGGGCGCGGTACCGCTGCGGATAACTGCTCCCCTCACCTCCCAGGGGGTGAACAAGGGGATGGGTCAAATGCAGAGGACACATTTCACCACACCTAGTTGTGTGTGTGACAATCATTGGTACTTTAACTTTTTAACTCAATCGCATACGTGAACACTATTTTTATCTACATAGACAAAAAGTGCAGTTACAGCATGTCTTATGGCCATCAGGCGCCATCTTGCTCAATTCTTACATTTATTTGTTTACCTCTTATGTCCAAACGGTGCCATCTTGCACAATTTCCACATTAATTTTTAATTACTATGTTTTTATTTTGTTTCTGCCATATTATTTTTGTTTATAATGCTTGTGTTGCTTTCATGTGCACATTAAAATTCTGCTTGAGGTACATGAAACAGCATTCTCAAAATACATACTTAAGAATGTGTTATTTTTAAATAAGACTTGGTGAAGACATTTCAGTAGAAGTAGTACTTTTTTTAAATTTTGAGCTCCAGCACCGCCCGCGACCCCGAAAGGGACAAGCGGTAGAAAATGGATGGATGGATGGATAAAAATGCCACGATAATATTGATAACCGTGATCATTTTGGTCACAATAATTGTGACACAAAATTCTCATACCGTTACATCCCTATAGACGACACACGTCTTTAAAACGCAAAGTCTGGAAGCGACAAACGAGTAAAACAAACACTCACAAACATTACAATTGAATTCATCCCTACATTCATTGGGGTTTGTTAGTTCTCAACAAAACTCAAATGTTGATGAAACTTTAAGGAAATGTCAGAAATAGGATGTAGATGTGCAGCAAGAAACAAGTGATTACATTTTGGGGCTGATCTGGATCACCGTCTGGATTCAGGATTTTTTTTTTAAATTATCTTTTTAGGGGAGATCAGGCCTGATGGAAGTCTACGCTCCCCAAGTGCTTTTCTAATTACAACCTTTATTTAACCAGATAAGAAACCCATTGAGTTCAAGATCTCTTACATAAGGGTGACCTGGCCACATGTCACAGAGCAGTTTCAGAGAAGTAATAAGTTAAGACATACATTAAAATAATTAATTAAGTTTACACCTTACATCATAATACAAAGGTTTTTTATCATCTTTAAAATCCTGAAAAAAAAGGCACCTGTGTTCTTGCCTCTGATAATTATTGTGAACGATTGAACAAAATTTAAAAAAAAAAGTGCAGTCCACCTTTAAGAATCTGCCGTGGGCCAATCAAAAACAAGCTGTGGGCAGCGCTTTGGACACCCCTCACATAAGCCTAAGCATATCATATTATTATTATTATTATAATGTTACCACATTTGATTTTACATTTAAAAGCACATCTTCCTCTCAACAGCAAATAGCTTTGGTGTTGTTGTCAGGCTGTTAAGTGACTTATTATGTTGACTGTGACCAGTCCTGGCTTCATGGGCGTGAGTAAGCCGTGTCCGCCCTAGGCTCAAAGCTGTTTATTTCATTTGGGATTCGTTTTCTTTATTTTTTTTACATCGGAGCAGGTAAAAAAAAAGAATGACAAGTGATCAAAACAAAGGCACGTTGATTAAGACGATAACACAATTAACTGACATGTTAAGGTATAAATACGAGACAAAAAAGTTGACATAAACAAAATCCAATCATATTTAGTTTTGTCTTGTCGATGGAAGGGACAGGTTCAATCACAGCTCTTTGGGGTGGGGGTTAGTTATGAACAAGAGCCAATCTGATGCTTCTCCTTGCGAGATAAAGTCACCACCAAAACCAAAATGAGTGGATTTAACACGTTCCACATCTAAAGATGTTTACACCTGGGAGACAGTGAAGAGGACACTTCATTTTTACTGCTATGATGCCATCAGCAGGCGAGTCATCATCGATCGTGACATCGACACAACTGTAAGTCAAATCTATTATTTGCTGCTATCGGTGTTGCACCTGAAACTGATTTTGTGCCAAAAATGGATTCTCTCTGCCTCGGGTTGTACGGTATACCGGTACTAAAAAAGTACCGCGGTACTAATTCATTGAAAACGGTACCTTTGAAAAATACAGGTACCGTTTTTTCACCCACGGCGATGACTACAGAGCCGAGGCGCATGATGTTGAGTGTGTCAAAACACACACACAAAGTGCATACAAGCAATAACATCATGGAGAGGAAGAATGGCAAACAACGGCAATTCTACTGGTTAATAAAGAGGGTGGTGAAGCGCAATATGGAGGTATTTGGGCTTCAAAACTAACAATAAAGATGATGCGTTAAACAAGGAGGCGCCGCGCTGCAAGTGTTGCTTTAAAACGCGCTTGGCCAAACGTGGCGATGAGTATTAGCACCTTTGTTTCAAACTTAGGTAAACATTTAAATAATGAGCGGACAGATCTGCACAAGGAGTTATAAAGATTGACAAGTAATAATGTAGTTGTTACAGTTTTCTAGACCGTAGTCGAGGAGCACATGGCAAATACATATCTTTACAATAACCATGGGTATAAAGTTGTTTGTCTTACAAACCCCGTTTCCATATGAGTTGGGAAATTGTGTTAGATGTAAATATAAACGTAAAACAATGATTTGCAAATCATTTTCAACCCATATTCAATTGAATGCACTACAAAGACAAGATATTTGATGTTCAAACTCATAAACTTCTTTTTTTTTTGCAAATACTAATTAACTTAGAATTTCATGGCTGCAACACGTGCCGAAGTAGTTGGGAAAGGGCATGTTCACCACTGTGTTACATGGCCTTTCCTTTTAACAACACTCAGTAAACGTTTGGGAACTGAGGAGACACATTTTTTAAGCTTCTCAGGTGGAATTCTTTCCCATTCTTGCTTGATGTACAGCTTAAGTTGTTCAACAGTCAGGGGGTCTCCGTTGTGGTATTTTAGGCTTCATAATGCGCCACACATTTTCAATGGGAGACAGGTCTAGACTACAGGCAGGCCAGTCTAGTACCTGCACTCTTTTACTATGAAGCAACGTTGATGTAACACGTGGCTTGGCATTGTCTTGCTGAAATAAGCAGGGGCGTCCATGGTAACGTTGCTTGGATGGCAACATATGTTGCTCCAAAACCTGTATGTACCTTTCAGCATGAATGGTGCCTTCACAGATGTGTAAGTTACCCATGTCTTGGGCACTAATACACCCCCATACCATCACAGATGATGGCTTTTCAACTTTGCGCCTATAACAATCCGGATGGTTCTTTTCCCCTTTGGTCCGGAGGACACGACGTCCACAGTTTCCAAAAACAATTTGAAATGTGGACTCGTCAGACCACAGAACACTTTTCCACTTTGTATCAGTCCATCTTAGATGAGCTCAGGCCCAGCGAAGCCGAGGGCGTTTCTGGGTGTTGTTGATAAACGGTTTCCGCCTTGCATAGGAGAGTTTTAACTTGCACTTACAGATGTAGCGACCAACTGTAGTTACTGACAGTGGGTTTCTGAAGTGTTCCTGAGCCCATGTGGTGATATCCTTTACACACTGATGTCGCTTGTTGATGCAGTACAGCCTGAGGGATCGAAGGTCACGGGCTTAGCTGCTTACGTGGAGTGATTTCTCCAGATTCTCTGAACCCTTTGATGATATTATTGACCGTAGATGGTGAAATCCCTAAATTCCTTGCAATAGCTGGTTGAGAAAGGTTTTTCTTAAACTGTTAAACAATTTGCTCAGGCATTTGTTGACAAAGTGGTGATCCTCGCCCCATCCTTGTTTGTGAATGACTGAGCATTTCATGGAATCTACTTTTATTTCCAATCATGGCACCCACCTGTTCCCAATTAGCCTGTTCACCTTTGGGATGTTCCAAATAAGTGTTTGATGAGCATTCCTCAACTTTATCAGTATTTATTGCCACCTTTCCCAACTTCTTTGTCACGTGTTGCTGGCATCAAATTCTAAAGTTAATGATTATTTGCACACAAAAAAAAGTTTATCAGTTTGAACATCAAATATGTTGTCTTTGTAGCATATTCAACTGAGTATGGGTTGAAAATGATTTGCAAATCATTGTATTCCGTTTATATTTACATCTAACACAATTTCCCAACTCATATGGAAACGGGGTTTGTACATGTAGTAGTCCGTTGTGGACAGACAAAGCCCAAGCATTGCAGCATTGACAAGCATGCATTCTCCCGCGGAGGGAATACATTTTTGAAAATATTTAATGCCTCCCCTTAAATATTTTTCTGCAGCCAGGTCTGGCTGTGACCATATTACTTGTTCTTCTTCTTTTCAATATTGTATTATTTTATATGTCCATATATATCATTGATTTTGTGGTTGGATAAGTCCCATTTTGTTTGAACATCCGTTGTATTTAATTTCAGCTGAGCAGATGTTTTTTGTTGCATGTTGACCCTCCTGCTTGTATTCACGCACAAACACACAACAAAAGGAACAAATAAATAGTGTACATCTATGAAAAGTGAATGCAGATAATGGAGCGACACCAACAGTCTGACGAGTGTCGGAGGAAAGTGTGAAATCTTTCTTACCAGGCTTTTGCACGCCCTCAGCTTGCTGTTGTCCATTTCCCAAAGCAGTATCTGTGTGTGCACAAACACACGAACATATTACTTTCCATCTGACAGCAAGGAACTGGAGCAGCTTGAAATTTTTTATAAATCCCTCTTCGTCGTTGCCTCTGACTGGCTGACTCACGTCGACGCAAGCGGTTATCGACACAACTGAAACCAAAACTCACAATGTCTTGTGACTTTAGTAACAGACATAATAAGGAGAATGGATGGTGATAAAGGATGTCCGTGCGTATACCACCGATAGTTTGTTGACATGGTCCCCCCCCCATATGTGCATATTTTTATTTCATTAATGATATTGTATATTCTTAGCTAACAGAGCTGCTGTACTAATTTGCTTGCATGTTTTGACCACAATGACAATGAAACATTGGTACATCTTTCTTCTGGTGGTCTAAATTGGGGGTCAGCAACCCGCGGCTTTAGCGCCGCCCTTGTGGCTCCCTGGACCTCTTCCAGAGATGTGTGAAAATGGAAAAAGATGAGGAAACAATATATTTGTTGTTTAAATATATTTTCTGTAGGAGAACAAACATGACACAAACCTTCCTAATTGTTAGAAATTCCACTGTTTATGTTATACATGCTTCACTGATTAGAGTATTTGGCAAGCACCGTTTTGTCCTACTAATTTCAGTGATCCTTGAACTCATCGTAGTTCGTTTACATGTACAACTTTCTCCGATGCTGCCACAGAAAGAAGTGTTTTATACCACTCCCTCTTTGTCTCATTTTGTCCACCAAATGTTTTATGCTCTGCGTGAATGCACAAAGGTGAGCTTTGTTGATGTTATTGATTTGCTGGAGTGCTTATGCATGACTCCAAGCTAATGATGCTAACATGCTAATTAGGCTAGTTGTATGTACATATAGCATTATTATGCCTCGTTTGTAGGTATATTTGAGCAAATTTAATTTTCTTTACTTATGTCCTCTGTAGGGATGATAATCGAAACTGTTTTTTTCGGTTGTTCGAAAAGCAAACAACCGAGTCCTTGGACTCAAATCCCTTTTTGAGGACCGGTACCCGTTATCGAGACCACTATAGTAAAGAAAAAGAGTTGGTTCTTTATTCGAATCCGTCGGAACGAATCCCGTCCCGACCAGAAATGCCCCTTGAGACATCACAAGAAATGACGTCACGTAGCTCAGTCATTTAGGCGCAGATAGCGAAAGCAGGAAAAAATGGACCGGAAAAAGCGCTCCAAGGTGTAATAAAGTTCAAAACAAAAAGGTATAATCCAATGAATAACTTTACTGAGAGATTTGAGCAGGGTACAAACACATGACAAACAATTTTACGACCAACCGGAAACATAGCAACCAGGCTAGCAACGCACCTCCTTTACGGCAGCTGTCGCAACGTTCTTAAAGCAACCGCAGCACATACATATATATACAACATATATCTCCCTTTTTTTACTTTTGTATTTCTTTCCTTGTAAACAAAACAAAATCACACTGTATATGTGTTGTCTGTCTAATTATAAATAATGCAGACGAGGCGTGTTGGCTGAGTTCTTGACGTTTACTTTCACAGCGTGCTCATAACCTCATTCTTAGCTGCCGGGTGGTGACATGCAACAACACTTTTCGGGGCTACCGCGCATGCTCGTCACTCCCGTTGCATGCTGGGTAGTGTAGTTGTTATATTCCCTAGCTCATAACATCACATCTTTCCCCCTATAAAGAAATAATGTTAACTCAATAAAGTGTATTTCTTTTTTTAGCTTTAACTTTTCATTTTTTAGCATTGTAACCACCTTTGCAAACAACTTTTCTCTTCATAGAATTTTCTTTCAATAAAGAAATAAAGTGCAAAAATGTCAAAGCATCATAACAAACAGTTATGTCAAATAGCAGCAGAAGTGCACTTTTTGGAGAGCTGTATTATTTTCCTCCTCTCTGAGCTGCCACCTTAACGTGGTAGAGGAGTTTGCGTGTCCCAATGATCCTAGGAGCTATGTTGTCCGGGGGCTTCTATGCCCCCTGGTAGGGTCTCCCAAGGCAAACTGGTCCTAGGTGAGGGATCAGACAAAGAGCAGCTCGAAGACCTCTATGAAGAACACGAACAAGGAACCCAGATTTCCCTCGCTCGGACGCGGGTCACCGGGGCCCTCCTCTGGAGCCAGGCCCGGAGGTGTGGCACGATGGCGAGCGCCTGGTGGCCGGGCCTGTCCCCATGGGGCCCGGCCGGGCACAGCCCGAAGAGGCAACGTGGGTCCCCCCTCCAATGGGCTCACCACCCATAGCAGGGGCCATAGAGGTCGGGTGCAATGTGAGCTGGGCGGCAGCCGAGGGCAGGGCACTTGGCGGTCCGATCCTCGGCTACATAAGCTAGCTCTTGGGACGTGGAACGTCACCTCGCTGGGGGGGAAGGAGCCTGAGCTAGTGCGTGAGGTGGAGAAGTTCCGGCTAGATATAGTCGGACTCACTTCGACGCACAGCAAGGGCTCTGGAACCAGTTCTCTTGACAGGGGCTGGACTCTCTTCCACTCTGGCGTTGCCGGCAATGAGAGGCGACGGGCTGGGGTGGCAATTCTTGTTTCCTCTCGGCTCAAAGCCTGCACGTTGGAGTTCAACCCGGTGGACAAGAGGGTAGCCTCCCTCCGCCTTCGGGTGGGGGGACGGGTCCTGACTGTTGTTTGCGCTTACGCGCCCAACGGCAGTTCAGATTACCCACCCTTTTTGGATTCACTCGAGGGAGTACTGGAGAGTGCTCCCCCGGGTGATTCCCTCGTTCTACTGGGGGACTTCAACGCTCATGTTGGCAACAACAGTGAAACCTGGAGAGGCGTGATTGGGAAGAATGGCCGCCCGGATCTGAACCCGAGTGGTGTTTTGTTATTGGACTTTTGTGCTCGTCACGGATTGTCAATAACAAACACCATGTTCAAACATAAGGGTGTCCATATGTGCACTTGGCACCAGGACACCCTAGGCCGCAGTTCCATGATCGACTTTGTAGTTGTGTCATCGGATTTGCGGTCTCATGTTTTGGACACCCGGGTGAAGAGAGGGGCGGAGCTTTCTACCGATCACCACCTGGTGGTGAGTTGGCTGCGATGGTGGGGGAGGATGCCGGACAGACCTGGCAGGCCCAAACGCATTGTGAGGGTTTGCTGGGAACGCCTGGCAGAGTCTCCTGTCAGAGAGAGTTTCAATTCCCACCTCCGGAAGAACTTTGAACATGTCCCGAGGGAGGCGCTGGACATTGAGTCCGAGTGGACGATGTTCCGTACCTCTGTTGCCGAGGCGGCCGATTGGAGCTGTGGCCGCAAGGTAGTTGGTGCCTGTCGTGGCGGTAATCCTAGAACCCGTTGGTGGACACCGGCGGTGAGGGATGCCGTCAAGCTGAAGAAGGAGTCCTATCGGGTTCTTTTGGCTCATGGGACTCCTGACGCAGCAGACAGGTACCGACAGGCCAAGCGGTGTGCGGCTTCAGCGGTCGCGGAGGCAAAAACTCGGACATGGGAAGAGTTCGGTGAGGCCATGGAAAAAGACTTCCGGACTGCTTCGAAGCAATTCTGGACCACCATCCGCCGCCTCAGGAAGGGGAAGCAGTGCAGTGTCAACACCGTGTATGGTGGGGATGGTGCTCTGTTGACCTCGACTGCGGATGTTGTGGATCGGTGGAGAGAATACTTCGAAGACCTCCTCAATCCTACCAGCACGTCTTTCTATGAGGAAGCAGGGCCTGGGGAATCTGTGGTGGGCTCTCCTATTTCTGGGGCTGAGGTTGCTGAGGTAGTTAAAAAGCTCCTCGGTGGCAAGGCCCCGGGGGTGGATGAGATCTGCCCGGAGTTCCTTAAGGTTCTGGATGTTGTGGG
The DNA here is from genome assembly GCF_033978685.3 of Nerophis lumbriciformis. NCBI lineage: Eukaryota > Metazoa > Chordata > Actinopteri > Syngnathiformes > Syngnathidae > Nerophis > Nerophis lumbriciformis. The sequence goes on from NC_084554.2 coordinate 18,545,136, forward strand.
GCTGTCTTGGTTGACAAGACTCTGCAACATCGCGTGGACATCGGGGGCGGTACCTCTGGATTGGCAGACCGGGGTGGTGGTTCCTCTCTTTAAGAAGGGGAACCGGAGGGTGTGTTCCAACTATCGTGGGATCACACTCCTCAGCCTTCCCGGTAAGGTCTATTCAGGTGTACTGGAGAGGAGGCTACGCCGGATAGTCGAACCTCGGATTCAGGAGGAACAGTGTGGTTTTCGTCCTGGTCGTGGAACTGTGGACCAGCTCTATACTCTCGGCAGGGTCCTTGAGGGTGCATGGGAGTTTGCCCAACCAGTCTACATGTGCTTTGTGGACTTGGAGAAGGCATTCGACCGTGTACCCCGGGAAGTCCTGTGGGGAGTGCTCAGAGAGTATGGGGTAACGGACTGTCTTATTGTGGCGGTTCGCTCCCTGTATAATCGGTGTCAGAGCTTGGTCCGCATTGCCGGCAGTAAGTCGGACACGTTTCCAGTGAGGGTTGGACTCCGCCAGGGCTGCCCTTTGTCACCGATTCTGTTCATAACCTTTATGGACAGAATTTCTAGGCGCAGTCAGGGCGTTGAGGGTATCTGGTTTGGTGGCTGCAGGATTAGGTCTCTGCTTTTTGCAGATGATGTGGTCCTGATGGCTTCATCTGGCCAAGATCTTCAGCTCTCACTGGATCGGTTCGCAGCCGAGTGTGAAGCGACTGGGATGAGAATCAGCACCTCCAAATCCGAGTCCATGGTTCTCGCCCGGAAAAGGGTGGAGTGCCATCTCCGGGTTGGGGAGGAGATCTTGCTCCAAGTGGAGGAGTTCAAGTACCTCGGAGTCTTGTTCACGAGTGAGGGAAGAGTGGATCGTGAGATCGACAGGCGGATCGGTGCGGCATCTTCAGTAATGCGGACGCTGTATCGATCCGTTGTGGTGAAGAAGGAGCTGAGCCAGAAGGCAAAGCTCTCGATTTACCGGTCGATCTACGTTCCCATCCTCACCTATGGTCATGAGCTTTGGGTCATGACCAAAAGGACAAGATCACGGGTACAAGCGGCCGAAATTAGTTTCCTCCGCCGGGTGGCGGGGCTCTCCCTTAGAGATAGGGTGAGAAGCTCTGTCATCCGGGGGGAGCTCAAAGTAAAGCCGCTGCTCCTCCATATCGAGAGGAGCCAGATGAGGTGGTTCGGGCATCTGGTCAGGATGCCACCCGAACGCCTCCCTCGGGAGGTGTTTCGGGCACGTCCGACCGGTAGGAGGCCACGGGGAAGACCCAGGACACGTTGGGAAGACTATGTCTCCCGGCTGGCCTGGGAACGCCTCGGGATCCCCCGGGAGGAGCTGGACGAAGTGGCTGGGGAGAGGAAAGTCTAGGCTTCCCTGCTTAGGCTGCTGCCCCCGCGACCCGACCTCGGATAAGCGGAAGAAGATGGATGGATGGATGGATGTATTATTTTCAGTTTTGTGCCCAAGGGACTCATTTTATTTAACACTATAATAATATTTACACCTATAGTGATCACAGAGACAGGTTGTTTTTGTGTTACTGTATATATTTGTTTTTCTGAAAAATCCCACTTAATATACTTTGGGTAACAACAGTCAATATTTATTTATTTTATTTTATTTTTTTAGGGGGTAACAGTCAATATTTATTTATTTATTAGATTTATTTTTTTCTTATATAATAAAAGTGAGCTTTTGTTAAACCAAATATTGTGTGTTTTTCCCCATATACAACAACCTATCTGGACTCGATAAGAGAATCGATAAGGAATCGGTTCGATAAGAGGATTCGATAATAGGCTCGAACTCGATAATTTTTTTATCAAACATCATCCCTAGTCCTCTGTGTATATAATTTATATTTGCATGTCTCATTATCTGTATGTAATATTGGCTGCATTTCTCATAGTTGTTAGTGTGCCATGTTGTTCCAGACCACAGCAAACGTTACACAGCTTGCAAAGATTGTAATAAATCCATTAGAAGAAGACAGCCTGCCGTTTCCTTTAACTTGGACACACATCTATACCTTTAGCCATTCTGAGCGCATAATTTCCAGAAGTTATCGCACCCCCTGAGAAACCTCCATTTTACTGATGATTTCCAATGTTGCAAAAATGTGTAGAATAAAAATTTTAATTCAACATTTCTGTCAACGAAGATTTGCGTCAGCCTTTGATAGTAGGCTAATATAGCTAATATAGACACTTACATCATGTGTTGCCTTCATTATAACACTAATATAAGGCTTTCAATGTTTTGCGGCTCCAGACAGAATTTTGTATTATTATTTTTTGGTCCAAAATGGCTCTTTCAACATTTTGGGTTGCCGGCCCCTGGTCTAAATGAATCCAGGTTAGTACTGCATGCTTTTATTTTGGACAGGAAGCAAGCAAGTGTACGTTGTATTGTTGTGTTATTACTTAGTAGTTATGTTGCTGCTTAGTGACAACAAGGGGGCGGCATGGCGTAGTGGGTAGAGCAACCGTGCCAGAAACCTGAGGGTTGCAGGTTCGCTCCCCGCCTCTTACCATCCAAAAATCGCTGCCGTTGTGTCCTTGGGCAGGACACTTCACCCTTTGCCCCCGGTGCCACTCACACCGGTGAATTGAATGATGAATGATAGGTGGTGGTCGGAGGGGCCGTTGGCGCAAATTGCAGCCACGCTTCCGTCAGTCTACCCCAGGGCAGCTGTGGCTATGAAAGTAGCTTACCACCACCAGGTGTGAATGATTGATGGGTTCTACATGTAAAGCGACTTTGGGTACTTAGAAAAGCGCTATATAAATCCCAGTTATTATTATTATTATTATTAACAATGATAAAGTTAACAATATTACAACACGTCGACATAAACAGAATATTTTTCATAGAAATGGCACATTTAATGTCAACAAAAGTGACAAGGAAAAATTACCTTACCCATCATTCACAATCTTTATGTGAGACCAGAACACACATGGTTTTCCTTTGTCTGTGTGCTCTAAATCTCAATAAACTGCTAACAGGAGGCAGTAATCAATGCAGGTAATGGCGATTCCACTATTTCCCCTATAAAGCACTCTTGGTTAGAGTGTCCGCCCTGAGATCGATAGGTTGTGAGTTCAAACCCCGGCCGAGTCATACCAAAGACTGCTTGGCACTCAGCATCAAGGGTTGGAATTGGGGGGTTAAATCACCAAAAATAATTCCCGGGCGCGGCCACCGGTAATGCTCACTGCTCCCCTCACCTCCCAGGGGGTGATCAAGGGTGATGGGTCAAACACAGAGAATAATTTCGCCACACCTAGGGTGTGTGTGACAATCATAGAAGAAGAAAAAAAATGCCAACAATGCCCTATTTACATGCCTTAAACTACATACTGTATTAACTGGGCTATAACGACATTGAGGAGCTAACACAAAGAAACGACGTATGCTAGCTTCTGGAGTTGCTGCTGCTCAATCTTCTAAAAAAAACTTAGTAAGCACCTTGGAAATTCCACACACTATCAACTAAAATTCCAGACTGACTGAATCAGTGGATATACTGGCTCTTAACTGGATGACATCACTATGAAACCTAAGCAAGATGCTCGTTTCATTGCAACTTTTTTTTTTTTTTTTTTTAATCTGAGGATTTAAATTCATTGTTGAATTCATAATCTAAACATAAAACACAAGTAGTGTGCTGAAATATACAACCATCCCATCCGTCGACATCCCAGTGAGAGCGGACATTGTAAGTGACTGTTTTATTATGTTCTTATTTTGTTGATGAAACGTTTGCTACCTGTTGCAGCATTAGTGGTACATGATGGTTTAGTGTTTCACTGTAGCTAGATCTGCTTAGCACCCAGCTTAGAGAACTTGTAGCTCATCCTCGGTATAGTCAGGCTCAAAAAGATAAAGTTCTGGATCATCATTTGTCCCAAAGTATTCATTGAGGGCTCTCACCAAGTCATGTTAGAAACTATCCATCCATCCATTTTCTTTATTGTGACCGAAAATGAAAGTGTTGGTCATTTCTATGATAATAATGAGATTGTAAATTGTAAATTTGTGTTATTATTGCATTGATATTATTTATGTTCTTTACTGGGCCACCATCATATATTTATAAATGACGTGTCATACATATGTAAAGACATGCCAGGCTAACAATAGAATAATGTAAACAACACTGCCAAAGCCGCAATGAGTTTATAGTAGGTGTGTGAACCATCAACAATCAACATCATTGGCAGAAATAGAGGCCCCCTAAATCAACAGAGGGCCCTAAAATCAGAAATAGAGGGCCCCAAAATCAAATTTTGCTTTGGGCCCCATGGGTCCAGCTCTGTTTCCAATAACCAAAATATTGTTAATATTACATGCAGGGTTTTCCATAGATTGCCACGATTAAGTGGCGGTGGGGGCGTGGCTATGTGCATGGTCAATATGACATCATCATATATATGACATCAAGATCATTTAGATTTGCAATGATGCATGTATTTTAAAAAGGCTAAACAAATACGTAATGTACAAACCCCGTTTCCATATGAGTTGGGAAATTTTGTTAGATGTAAATATAAACGGAATACAATGATTTGCAAATAATTTTCAACCCATATTCAGTTGAATATGCTACAAAGACAACATATTTGATGTTCAAACTGATAAACTTTTTTTTTTTTTTTTTTGCAAATAATCATTAACTTTAGAATTTGATGCCAGCAACACGTGACAAAGAAGTTGGGAAAGGTGGCAATAAATACTGATAAAGTTGAGGAATGCTCATCAAACACTTATTTGGAACATCCCACAGGTGAACAGGCAAATTGGGAACAGGTGGGTGCCATGATTGGGTATAAAAGTAGATTCCATGAAATGCTCAGTCATTCACAAACAATAATCGACAGATTAATCGATTATCAAATTAATCGTTAGTTGCAGCCTTGTACGTATACGCCCTCGCTGAGCAGAGAGGTAGCGGCATGGGTAACGCGAGCTGTGGTGCGAGTGGTAATACAAGGGAAAGAAGGTTCGAATCTGGTAACATATGAAGGAAGAATTAATTCCCAAGGAAAACAGCAGGGGGTCCATCGTCTGGCGGTGGTTTGGCTTCAAGCAGGAATATGTCGAACAGACAACCGTAATTTGTCAAGTGTGGGGCAAAAGCGCTGCTACAAAAAGTAGCATTACTGGTAATATGTAGCATCATTTGAAAAGTCACCTGCTAGAGAATGAAGAGTGTTTAAAACTCTGCAAGTCAACATCTCTGTTCGGTGCCACACCAACAAAATGCAGAGGCAACCATTTCCACATCAACACCGTATGAAAAAAATAGTCAACAACAGAAGGAGATAACGTCCGCCGGAACCTACCACATAGCGAAGGACATACCGTATTTTTCGGACTATATGTCGCAGTTTTTTTCATAGTTTGGGGGTGCGACTCAGGAGCGACTTGTGTGTGAAATTATTAACACGTTACCGTAAAATATCAAATAATATTATTTAGCTCATTCACGTAAGAGACTAGATGTATAAGATTTCAAGGGATTTAGCGATTAGGAGTGACAGATTGTTTGGTAAACGTATAGCATGTTCTATATGTTATAGTTATTTGAATGACTCTTACCATAATATGTTACGTTAACATACCAGGCACGTTCTCAGTTGGTTATTTATGTGTCATATAACGTACACTTATTCAGCCTGTTGTTCACTATTCTTTATCCATCCATCCATCCATCTTCCTCCGCTTATCCGAGGTCGGGTCGCGGGGGCAGCAGCCTAAGCAGGGAAGCCCAGACTTCCCTCTCCCCAGCCACTTCGTCCAGCTCCTCCCGGGGGATCCCGAGGCGTTCCCAGGCCAGCCGGGAGACATAGTCTTCCCAACGTGTCCTGGGTCTTCCTCGTGGCCTCCTACCGGTCGGACATGCCCTAAACACCTCCTTAGGGAGGCGCTCGGGTGGCATCCTGACCAGATGCCCGAACCACCTCATCTGGCTCCTCTCGATGCGGAGGAGCAGCGGCTTTACTTTGAGCTCCTCCCGGATGGCAGAGCTTCTCACCCTATCTCTAAGGGAGAGCCCCGCCACCCGGCGGAGGAAACTCATTTCGGCCGCTTGTACCCGTGATCTTGTCCTTTCGGTCATAACCCAAAGCTCATGACCATAGGTGAGGATGGGAACGTAGATCGACCGGTAAATTGAGAGCTTTGCCTTCCGGCTCAGCTCCTTCTTCACCACAACGGATCGATACAGCGTCCGCATTACTGAAGACGCCGCACCGATCCGCCTGTCGATCTCACGATCCACTCTTCCCTCACTCGTGAACAAGACTCCGAGGTACTTGAACTCCTCCACTTGGGGCAAGATCTCCTCCCCAACCCGGAGATGGCACTCCACCCTTTTCCGGGCGAGAACCATGGACTCGGACTTGGAGGTGCTGATTCTCATCCCAGTCGCTTCACACTCAGCTGCGAACCGATCCAGTGAGAGCTGAAGATCCTGGCCAGATGAAGCCATCAGGACCAAATCATCTGCAAAAAGCAGAGACCTAATCCTGCAGCCACCAAACCGGATCCCCTCAACGCCTTGACTGCGCCTAGAAATTCTGTCCATAAAAGTTATGAACAGAATGGGTGACAAAGGGCAGCCTTGGCGGAGTCCAACCCTCACCGGAAACGTGTCCGACTTACTGCCGGCAATGCGAACCAAGCTCTGACACTGATCATACAGGGAGCGGACCGCCACAATCAGACAGTCCGAAACCCCATACTCTCTGAGCACTCCCCACAGGACTTCCCGAGGGACACGGTCGAATGCCTTCTCCAAGTCCACAAAGCACATGTAGACTGGTTGGGCAAACTCCCATGCACCCTCAAGGACCCTGCCGAGAGTATAGAGCTGGTCCACAGTTCCACGACCAGGACGAAAACCACACTGTTCCTCCTGAATCCGAGGTTCGACTATCCGGCGTAGCCTCCTCTCCAGTACACCTGAATAGACCTTACCGGGAAGGCTGAGGAGTGTGATCCCACGATAGTTAGAACACACCCTCCGGTTCCCCTTTTTAAAGAGAGGAACCACCACCCCGGTCTGCCAATCCAGAGGTACTGCCCCCGATGTCCACGCGATGCTGCAGAGTCTTGTCAACCAAGACAGCCCTACAGCATCCAGAGCCTTAAGGAACTCCGGGCGGATCTCATCCACCCCCGGGGCCTTGCCACCGAGGAGCTTTTTAACTACCTCAGCAACCTCAGCCCCAGAAATAGGAGAGCCCACCACAGATTCCTTAGGCACTGCTTCCTCATAGGAAGACGTGTTGGTGGGATTGAGGAGGTCTTCGAAGTATTCCCTCCACCGATCCACAACTTCCGCAGTCGAGGTCAGCAGAACACCATCCGCACCATACACGGTGTTGGTAGTGCACTGCTTCCCCTTCCTGAGGCGGTGGATGGTGGTCCAGAATCGCTTCGAAGCCGTCCGGAAGTCGTTTTCCATGGCTTCCCCGAACTCCTCCCATGTCCGAGTTTTTGCCTCCGCGACCGCTGAAGCCGCACACCGCTTGGCCTGTCGGTACCTGTCCGCTGCCTCAGGAGTCCCATGAGCCAAAAGAACCCGATAGGACTCCTTCTTCAGCTTGACGGCATCCCTCACCGCCGGTGTCCACCAACGGGTTCTAGGATTACCGCCACGACAGGCACCAACTACCTTGCGGCCACAGCTCCAATCAGCCGCCTCGACAATAGAGGTGCGGAACATGGTCCACTCGGACTCAATGTCCAGCACCTCCCTCGGGACATGTTCAAAGTTCTTCCGGAGGTGGGAATTGAAACTCTCTCTGACAGGAGACTCTGCCAGACGTTCCCAGCAAACCCTCACAATGCGTTTGGGCCTGCCAGGTCTGTCCGGCATCCTCCCCCACCATCGCAGCCAACTCACCACCAGGTGGTGATCGGTAGAAAGCTCCGCCCCTCTCTTCACCCGAGTGTCCAAAACATGAGGCCGCAAATCCGATGACACAACTACAAAGTCGATCATAGAACTGCGGCCTAGGGTGTCCTGGTGCCAAGTGCACATATGGACACCCTTATGCTTGAACATGGTGTTCGTTATGGACAATCCGTGACGGGCACAAAAGTCCAATAACAAAACACCACTTGGGTTCAGATCCGGGCGGCCATTCTTCCCAATCACGCCTCTCCAGGTTTCACTGTCGTTGCCAATATGAGCGTTGAAGTCCCCCAGTAGGACGAGGGAATCACCCGGGGGAGCACTCTCAAGTACTCCCTCGAGTGAATCCAAAAAGGGTGGGTACTCTGAGCTGCTGCTTGGCGCGTAAGCGCAAACAACAGTCAGGACCCGTCCCCCCACCCGAAGGCGGAGGGAAGCTACCCTCTCGTCCACCGGGTTGAACTCCAACATGCAGGCTCTGAGCCGGGGGGCAACAAGAATTGCCACCCCAGCCCGTCGCCTCTCACTGCTGGCAACGCCAGAGTGGAAGAGAGTCCAGCCCCTCTCGAGAGAACTGGTTCCAGAGCCCTTGCTGTGCGTCGAGGTGAGTCCGACTATATCCAACCGGAACTTCTCTACCTCGCGCACTAGCTCAGGCTCCTTCCCCCCCAGCGAGGTGACGTTCCACGTCCCAAGAGCTAGCTTCTGTAGCCGAGGATCGGACCGCCAAGTGCCCTGCCTTCGGCTACCGCCCAGCTCACATTGCACCCGACCTCTATGGCCCCTGCTATGGGTGGTGAGCCCATTGGAGGGGGGACCCACGTTGCCTCTTCGGGCTGTGCCCGGCCGGGCCCCATGGGGACAGGCCCGGCCACCAGGCGCTCGCCATCGTGCCCCAACTCCGGGCCTGGCTCCGGAGGGGGGCCCCGGTGACCCGCGTCCGGGCGAGGGAAATCTGAGTCTCGGTTCTTGCATTTCCATAGAAGTCTTCGAGCTGCTCTTTGTCTGATCCCTCACCTAGGACCTGTTTGTCTTGGGAGACCCTACCAGGGGGCATGGAAGCCCCCGGACAACATAGCTCCTAGGATCATTGGGACACGCAAACTCCTCTACCACGTTAAGGTGGCAGCTCAGAGAGGAGCACTATTCTTTATTTATTTTAAATTGCCTTTCAAATGTCTATTCTTGGTGTTGGGTTTTATCAAATAAATTTCCCCCAAAAATGCGACTTATACTCCAGTGTGACTTATATATGTTTTTTCCCTTATTTATTATGCATTTTCGGCCGGTGCGACTTAGGTGTGACTTATACTCCGAAAAATACGGTACACTATTTGATTTCCTATTATGCAGCTCATTTTTATTTGACAGTTATTGAAATATCTTGTGTGACATCATGCACAAAAGTGCACTTTATTTGTTTTAAACTATTGTAGTGGCATTCTGTACAAAAAGTGCACTTTAATTTAGTGTTGTTTAGATATGTCATCTTAGTGACATCATGCACAAAAGTGCACTCATAGCTTGTTTTAAAATGTCTCTGACAATCTTGCACTTTCTGTTTTGAAATGACATGAATGTTTGTGCCACTGCTTAATAACTGTTTAATAAATACAGTTTTGGTCAATTGACTTGGTTGTGATTTTCCTCTGTGCATGAAAGTTTAAAATGAGCATATATTAATGCAGTATGAACAACAATGTTTTAATGTAGACACATAGAATCATCATACTGGTGTTATTATATGCATCAAGTGTTCATTCAAGGCTAAGGCAAAATATCGAGATATATATCGTGTATCGTGACATGGCCTAAACATATTGAGATATTAAAAAAAAGTAATCCTCGCCTCAATGGCGACAAATAAAGTACGTTTCTTACAAGTATCATCCCTGCTAATGACGCCGTTCATGAATGTAAACAAATGCCATGGGTGGATCTACACCTGACATCCACTGTAATGACACCAAGTACAATAGCTACTATGATTACATCAATATTTTTTAACATCACAACATCTTCTTTCAATTTCTAAAAATGTATATTATGTTTATAAACTCAGGAAATATGTCCCTGAAATCATGAGAACTTTGAACATGACCAATGTCTGATCCTGTAACTAGTTGGTTTCGGATTGATACCCAAATTTGTGGTATCGTCCAAAACTAATGTAAAGTATCAAACAACAGAAGAATTACATTTTAACAGAAGTGTTAGAACATGTTAAAAGAGAAAATAAGCAGACATTAACAGTAAATGAACAAGTAGATTAATAATTAATTTTCTACCACTTGTCCTTAATAATATTGACAAAATAATATAATGATAAATGACACAATATGTTACTGCATATGTCAGCAGACTAAATTAGGAGCCTTTGTTTGCTTACTTACTAATAAAAGACAAGTTGTCTAGTTTTTATTTTATTTAAGGACAAACTTGCAATAAGAATCATTTTTAATGTACCCTAAGATTTTTTTTGTTAAAATAAAGAAAATAATGCAATTTTTTGTGGTCCCCTTTATTTAGAAAAGTACAGAAAAGTATCGAAATACCAAATATACCAATATTTTGGTATCGGGACAACACTACTAGCATCGTTAGCCGCGTTCTGCTAGCAATTTTTCACTATTTAAAACGCACAGAAAAGGATTGTGGATGATCGACAAAATTCAAGAAAAATGCAGTTTTCCTTGAAGCGCGTTCTACTGCATATTGTGTTGATTTAACAAATACAAATACAGGGGTTAGCGCATGCGCCTCACAATACGAAGGTCCTGAGTTCAATCCCAGGCTCGGGATCTTTCTGTGTGGAGTTTGCATGTTCTCCCCGTGACTGTGTGGGTTCCCTCCGGGTACTCCGGCTTCCTCCCACCTCCAAAGACATGCACCTGGGGATAGGTTGATTGGCAACACTAAATTGGCCCTCGTGTGTGAATGTGAGTGTGAATGTTGTCTATCTGTGTTGGCCCTGTGATGAGGGGGCGACTTGTCCAGGGTGTATCTCGCCTTCCGTCCAATTGCAGCTGAGATAGGCTCCAGCACCACCCGCGACCCCGAAAGGGACAAGCGGTAGAAGATGGATGGATGGCATTAAGACCAAGCTTGTAAATGAAAGGAACCAATGACCCTGAAACACAGGTCTCATATGAAAGGTCACCTGTTTCCAGTCAGTGGTCACAAACATCTATGTGTGTGCTATAAATAGCACACAGGCCAGTTAAAGGTGTCGTTGCAGGACGCTGAAGAAAGATGAGCAAGAAGCGGCTGCCAGGGCACTGCCCTTTATCTATCCGTCACATGCTAGCACGATTCTACTTTAACAATTCAAAATGTAAAAAACACATAGTGGTACATGCAAACGTATCCCGACTGGAGGACCAGGTGTCCTCAGCTGTAGAGTGAATACTGCCGTCTCATAAGAATACAATAAAGAGAAATGAAGGACAGTGCGACCTCATTATATCGCATGTTGATGACTCATTCTAGCCGTGACCTGCAAAGTTGACTGCAACAGACGCATCATCAAAGTAGGGCTGGGCGATATATCGATATACGCGATATCGCGGGTTTGTCTCTGTGCGATATAGAAAATGACTATTGTTCTGCCTCAGTTATTAAGATTACTTTATTTAGTGTGTGTTTATTTCCGAGTCATTTCAGTTGGTTCTGTTAAGTGAGCTGTACCTTTAAGAAACACGCAGATAGGTCACGTGTTTAGACTCCGGAAGGATTTCAGACAGGTGCGCACAACTCCGCTTCATTCCTCGTGTTTCTCAGCAAACAACTATCACATCTTATGCTGTTCGTGGCATCGTTGGTATGTACCCATATTTAATGTTTGTAGTACACAATGAGTCATATTTAGCTGTGAAATGTGTGTGTTTTATGATGTTAGACGATCTCTGATTGCATTACCTGCTCATGTCGGCTAACTTTCATTTGTCGTAATCTGCCGCCATCTAGTGGACGTTTGTTGTACTGTTACTTAAGACAATTTAAACAGTAGAAAGCATATATGTCACTGATATTATTAATCATAACAAAACATACAGTGGTGTGTGACAAAGTTAAACTTAGATTTAATTCAAATGCAATACTTGATAATCTGTGGTCTGTGATATGACATTATTAAGTTCATTTAATTCGTGCATTTACATTTACAACGTTTGTGTCCTACAGATTCACCCTTACAATTATCAATAAACCTGGCCTCCATCAGTCAACCTGGTGTTCAGAGTTTTGATGAGCGGAAGGTGTTGAACTTACTGCCTTCGTGTACAACTGTGCTTAAGGAAGGCAGGATAACTATATCGTGATATCGGAGTATACGTTCTCACGCAGTTGCTTTTAGCTGCTGGCATTACACGACAGGCTCTTCCCACTCTTTCTTGTGTCTCCTTCTCAGACAGCAAGCGCACATTCTTACATACGTCATGACATACGTCACATACGTATACGCCCTCGCGGCGCAGAGACGTAGCAGCATGGGTAAAGTTAGCTGTGGTGCGACTGGTAATACGAGAGAAAGAAGGTGCGAATCTGGTAACAAATGAAGGAAGAATTGATTCCCAAGAAAAACAGCAGGGGGTCCATCGTCTGGCGGTGGTTTGGCTTCAAGTGGGAATATGTCGAACAGACAACCGTAATTTGTCAAGTGTGGGGGAAAAGCGTTTCTACAAAAAGTAGCATTACTGTTAATACGTAGCATCATTTGAAAAGTCACCCGCTAGAGAATCAAGAGTGCTTACTCCGCATGTCAACATCTTTGTTCGGTGCCACTCCAACAAAATGGCAAGGCAAACATTTCCACATCAACACCGTATGAAATAAAGAGTCCACGACAAAAGGAGATAACGTCCGCAGGAACCTACCACATAGCGAAGGACGAACACTATTTGATTTGCTATTATGCAGCTCATTTTTATTTGACACTTATTGAAATATCTTGTGTGACATCATGTTTTTAAACTATTGTAGTGGCGTTCTGTACAAAAAGTGCACTTTAATTTAGTGTTGTTTTGATAAGTCATCTTAGTGACGTCATGTACAAAAAAGTGCACTAATAGCTTGTTTTAAAATGTCTCTGACAATCTTGCACTTTCTGTTTTGGAAATGACATGAATGTTTGTGCCACTGCTTAATAACTGTTTAATAAATACAGTTTTGGTCAATTGACTTAGTTGTGATTTCCTTCTCTGCCTGAAAGCTTAAAATGAGCATATATTAATGCAGCATGAAGAAGAATGTTTTAATGTAGACACATAGAATCATCATACTGCTGTGATTATATGGATCAAGTGTTCATTCAAGGCTAAGGCAAAATTATCGAGATATATATCGTGTATCGCGATATGGCCTAAAAATATCGAGATATTAAATAAAGGCAATATCGCCCAGCCCTAGATCAAAGCAATGTAGCGTCGGCTCATGTCCGTCCACAGTGTGAAGGCACTTTTAAGTCACCAATCATTGCCTCCATGGCAACAAATATCATTATCACTGGAGGACGAGGAATGGCTAAACACGCTACACTAAGCAAAGTCGTAGGATATGCTAAGCTAGAGCTCTAGAATGTAAACAGAGATGGGCGGAGCAATACAACAATCGACAGTAACGATACCAAGTATAGCATCAGTGTATGGTCGATACTACAGAGATTAAAATAATATTTTTTAGTACCACATCACTTTTTACAAACTCAGCAAACAAGTCCTGGGCAGAGGAGGGCTTTAAGGGTAAAAACTAAATGATTTAAATGGGAGATCCAAAAGTAGTTTTAGTTTATGTTTAGTTATTTTGCACTGTTGACTTGATTTCACTCAAAATTGTGTATGCAATACAAGGAAATAACAAAATAATTTAAATATATTATTATTTAAATATATATTGCTGCCATGCAAGGCCCTAACCACGACCCATCAAGAGCAAGGGTGAAGTGTCTTGCTCAAAGACACAACAGACGTGACTTGGTTGGTAGAAGCTGGGGATCGAACCAGGAACCCTAAGGTTGCTGGCACAGCCACTCTCCCAACCGCGCCACGCCCCATATATATATACACACTAGGGGTGTAACAGTACATGTATTTGTATTGAACCGTTTCGGTACGGGAGTTTCGGTTTGGTTCGGACGTGTACCGAACGAGTTTCCACACGAACATATTAAGTAGCCGCCTCCGCTTCCTTCTGCCTCTGTCAGTACTCTACACAGCACCCAGCATTGTCCCACCCACACAACCATCTGATTGGTTACAAACAGAGCAGTAACAACCAATCAGCAGTGCGTATTCAGAGCGTATTCAGTCAGTGCTTAGCGTTTAGCAGGTAAGCATCAGGCAGCGAACTCTCCCCAAATGATAATAAACACCTCCCAGTCATGTACTAGTAACATCATTATGAGCCCTTTGACCTTCTAGAAATATAAAAGGCAGCTCAGCTCGCTTGCAGTCCTGGCTTGAGGTGAAGGCTATTCGCTTTTAGCGTAACGTTAGCTCATTTTGCGGTGTGTGTGTGTGTGTGTGTGTTACGGACAGCAAAGCCCTGTCTGTCTGTTATTTCATTGTACCTTTTTCTGTGTTGATTGAGCTGTGTTGAAGCAGTAAAAAAGGACATTATGTTAAATGAAGAGTTTCTGTCTCTGATAGTTGATATAATAATGTAACTGCATCATTAAGCCTACATGAACTCCATGGTGTTCAGGGATGAATAGTCTCTCCTATTGCTATTGTACTATTTTTTCAGCTATAGTTACATTAATAATTAGTAATGCAGCAGCCGAGTTTTGAATGGCAGGGTCCCTGCTATCACATGTTGATAAAAATATAACATTTACAAAATAAAAATCAACTACAGGCTTCCCAAATGCTGTAATAAATTAAGCATGATGAGTTGACTTGAAACTGTTTAATGTTTTTATATGTAGAAGAAAAGTTTTGTCATTTTATTTAATCTGAGCAACAACTTGGAGCAGTTTAATGTTGATTAAGGTGGGCAGAATTATTATAGTGTTCCCAATGTTAAAAGGATAAAGCCATTGTTTACAAATTTGGTAAATAAATAACCAAAAAATGTATATTTTGTTGTTTTCTTACTGTACCGAAAATAAACCGAACTGTGACCTCTAAACCGAGGTACGTACCGAACCGAAATTTGTGTGTACCGTTACACCCCTAATACACACGCACACGCACACGCACACACACACACACACACACACACACACACACACACACACACACACACACACACACACACACACACACACACACACACACACACACACACACACACACACACACACACACACACACACACACTTGACGTAGGGGTAGATCTTGGCTGAGACCAGGGATCTTTAGGTAAACATACTTGTTTACCTCAGTGAAGTGCAGCACTTATCATTTACATAGCAAACTACACACCAGCAAAACATCTTGGGGATTTTCTCCTGCAAGCCAACAAGATAAAAATACATCTGACACATATTGTTACGCAAATGAGGATATCGTGAATGCAATAGCACGATGAATAAATATGTCAACATTAGTGCCAAAATAGGAAAAGAAAAAAAGACAAGCGTGCTTCCATCATCTATGTGTCGTGCTGACAGAGGACAATAACTCACTGCTGTTTGGCGCTACATGACAGCATGTCTGCAAATGTGCCTTCACTGAGCACTGGCCACGCCCCCCACAGCCTGTCCTGTAGCTGGCTGTCACTGCAGCAGCGCCCGCACGCAGTCTGACTGTCTGACCCGAGTGTCTACAGAGCCACAATAACCCTGGGAGCTGAGTCATTGCTGGTTCATCTGTGACTTTGTTGACTTGATACCCTGTATGTACTGCTGATCTCTATGAATATTTCACTGCACCTGCTCACTCAGGCTAACGTCATCGCTGGTCTTTTTCAAAATTTTACCATCTGGAGAAAATTACAAAAAGCCAGTAGTAGCTCAATGTGCAAGGCAGGAATTAAACCTCAACAGAAGCATCTGATCTCTCCTCAAAGAGGCATATAAGCCACTACTTTTTTCCCACGCTTTGAACACTGCAGCTTATAAAACGGTGTAGTTTATTTATGTATTTTTATTCGCTAACAACCATAATGTTTTGTAATTAACAAATAGTTTTCATATAACATTGGCAGACACTGAAAAGGTGGGTTATTGTTTGTGTATGGCAGCATCTTTTAGACAAGTTCGCTCAGTGCAACTTCCTGTACTTCCTGTTTCGTGTCTTGAACCATAAGTACAAGTCACGTTTCGTCTACGATTCGTCCATAGCGTTTCTGCTCCAAAGGATTCTTCATTCATACAGCCAAGCAACATTTTTAAGTTTTACAATGTAACCTAAACAATTCATACTCACTTAACTGTCTGTGTGATGTCTGTAGGAGTGTTTTCATGCATAATTGTACGTGCTATCGTAATGTAATCAAGCAAACGTTGTCAGCGGTCGTTAATATGCGCACAATCACAAGTGTCTGTGTTAGTATTATTAACTTACAACGGCATTCTTTTTTTTCAGTTCTGAAAATTCACCAAAACGTCACCGTGGAGTTGTTGCGTCTCGTTGGCTGATTGGAGAGCTAGCTAGCGAGTGGGACCATGACAATGACTTTTGTTTTGTTTGATCACCCGTTTTTCTGCCCCGTTACAGACACCGTTTGGAAACAATTAAGGTAAATAATTATCTTAAAGGGGAACATTATCACCAGACCTATGTAAGCGTCAATATATACCTTGATGTTGCAGAAAAAAGACCATATTTTTTTTAACCGATTTCCGAACTCTAAATGGGTGAATTTTGGCGAAATAAACGCCTTTCTAATATTCGCTCTCGGAGCGATGACGTCACAATTTGACGTCACATCGGGAAGCAATCCGCCATTTTCTCAAACACCGAGTCAAATCAGCTCTGTTATTTTCCGTTTTGTTCGACTGTTTTCCGTACCTTGGAGACATCATGCCTCGTCGGTGTGTTGTCGGAGGGTGTAACAACACGAACAGGGACGGATTCAAGTTGCACCAGTGGCCCAAAGATGCGAAAGTGGCAAGAAATTGGACGTTTGTTCCGCACACTTTACCGACGAAAGCAATGCTACGACAGAGATGGCAAGAATGTGTGGATATCCTGCGACACTCAAAGCAGATGCATTTCCAACGATAAAGTCAAAGAAATCTGCCGCCAGACCCCCATTGAATCTGCCGGAGTGTGTGAGCAATTCAGGGACAAAGGACCTCGCTAGCACGGCAAGCAATGGCGGCAGTTTGTTCCCGCAGACGAGCGAGCTAAACCCCCTGGATGTCTTGGCTCACACCGTCCCGAAGATGATCAAGAGAAGAATATCGACCCTAGCTTCCCTGGCCTGCTGACATGAGGGTATGTCTCCAAAATATATTAATTGATGAAAACTGGGCTGTCTGCACTCTCTAAGTGCATGTTGTTGCCAAATGTATTTCATATGCTGTAAACCTGGTTCATAGTTGTTAGTTTCCTTTAATGCCAAACAACACATACCAATCGTTGGTTAGAAGGCGATCGCCAAATTCGTCCTCGCTTTCTCCCGTGTCGCTGGCTGTCGTGTCGTTTTCGTCGGTTTCGCTTGCATACGGTTCAAACCGATATGGCTCAATAGCTTCAGTTTCTTCTTCAATTTCGTTTTCGCTACCTGCCTCCACACTACAACCATCCGTTTCAATACATTCGTAATCTGTTGAATCGCTTAAGCCGCTGAAATCCGAGTCTGAATCCGAGCTAATGTCGCTATAGGTGGCTGTTCTACCCGCCATGTTTGTTTGTGTTGGCATCACTATGTGATGTCACAGGAAAATGGACGGGTGGTTAAAATCAGGCACTTTGAAGCTTTTTTTTTAGGGATATTGCATGATGGGTTAAATTTTGAAAAAAACTTTGAAAAATATAATAAGCCACTGGGAACTGATTTTTAATGGTTTTAACAATTCTGAAATTGTGATAATGTTCCCCTTTAAGTTGCCATGTGCAGAGAAGACGTTAGCAGTACGCACCTTTGGGGAACAGTGGTTGTAGGAAACTTGTCCATTATACAGAACCGCGAGAACCTTACTCTTAATTTGATCCACTTTCTATAGATTTAAAGGATTTTTTAAGTGAAATTAGTCAAACAGAAAACAACACTAACTAATTCATTATTTATTTTGTCTAAGTTGAAGTGGGGTGGTAACGTTTTTTTAGCGACACATCGTGGTCATAATACTTCATGTGTAAGTAATGTGCAACTATAATTATTTGATACTTGTTGATGTTGACTGCAATATTGTTCAATGAAGAAAACTGTTATGGGTTAATGGCTTATACTTGTACAGTGCTTTTCTAACTTCAAGTTACTCAAAGCGCTTTGACACGCTTTCCACATTCACACACTGATGGTTGGAGCTGCCATGCAAGGCTCGAACCACGACTCATCAGGAGCAAAAGGGTGAAGTGTATTGCTCACAGGACTAGAAGGGCAGAAGCCGGGGATTGAACGAGGAACCCCTTATATTGCTGGCACGGCCGCTCTACCAACCGAGCCACCTAGTCCCCACCATTATAACTACTATTAATAAAAACTAAGTGATTAAGCCATGCCACCCCACTTATGGGGTTCTGAAAACATCTGCATGGTAATTGCTCAATGCGGGGACATAACTCTACTGAGATTAAGTCTATTCAACCAGCTCGCTGGTGTATCCAAAGCAGAGGCCGCTAGTCTGTTTGTGCTCAGACTGTGCGCCCTGTGGCTGAATGACATCCAAAGGGATCCAGAATGGCAGCGAGGGTCCAGCAGTGCCTGATATCATTAGGCACTTAAGGGCGTCTGCCGTTCATATTACGTAAAACACTTTTTCATCACGCTCAGGGTTTTAAAAGAAACAGATGAGACCAACAGTTGAGGAACATTGGTTACTATAAAAAGAAGTCTTTCAGAAACTCACGTCACCATTTTACGCGTCCCTTTTTTCTAGACAACGGCTGCGGAGATCGTAATATAATTGGGGGCTCGTCCGGGAAAATTTGTATCTTTTTAATAATCTTTTATTTGTATCTAAAATTTAAAAAATAACATAATTGAAGCTGTGATAGACCGATTACATTTTTCTGTAATTTATATAGGTGTGTTGCCATACATCAGGGGTGCTCACACTTTTTCTGCAGGTGAGCTACTTTTCAATTGATCAAGTCGTGGGGATCTACCTCATTCATATATATAATCTATATTTACTTATTTATGAAATATATGTTTTTGTTAACAAGTTAAAGGTGTTTAATGATAATGCAAGCATGTTTAACACATATAGTTAATATTGTTAATAAATTAAAGGTGTTTAATGATAATACACGTATGTTTAATACATATAGTTAATATTGTTAACAAGTTAAAGGTGTTTAAAGATAATACAAGCATGTTTAACGCATATAGTTAATATTGTTAACAAGTTAAAGGTGGTTAAAGATAATACAAGCATGTTTAACACATAGTTAATATTGTTAACAAGTTAAAGGTGTTTAAAGATAATACAAGCATGTTTAACACATATAGATTCCTTTCTTTCATGAAGACAAGAATATAAGTTGGTGTATTACCTGATTCTGATGACTTGCATTGATTGGAATCAGACAGTAGTGATGATAACGTCCGCATTTTTGAATGGAGGAGAAAAAAAGTCCTCCTTTCTGTCCAATACCACATGAAAGTGGTTGGTTTTTGGCATCTTATTTGTCCAGTTTCCGTACTCCTTTGTATACACTTTACAAGAAATACATTGTCAGCAAACTCCGTAGCTTGCTAGCTTGTGCACGCCAGCTTTCTGAGACTCTTATTTTGTTAGCGCAACTGTGCAACTGTGCAGTCGGTCTTTGGAGTTTTGACGACAGGTACGGCGCCAGAGTCTGTTGAAATAAAGTGTTTCTCGCCTTCCAGTCGGTAATTTTAATGAGCTGGCAGCAGCCAGCGTCATCTCAGAAGACCCTTTGGGTGCCGTAAATGTCAATCAAGTGACGAAAGTGACGTCATAGTGAAGATTTATGATCGCTCATTTTTAGGACTATTTTTTTAATGCCTGGCTGGTGATCGACTGACACATCCTCCGTGATCGACCAGTAGCTCGTGATCGACGTAATGAGCACCCCTGCCATACATCTATTTCATAAAGTTGCAGCGCTCTTTTAGCGTCCAAAGTTCTTGCTCGTTTTGTGTCATAAACACACCTTATGTTTGCGCTGATCAAGAATTTTTAGTTACTTTCAAGCATCTTTTTGTTCGCACCAAAACATTTGATCTACAAGTTCTGGGTTCTGCTTGGCACTTTCAGTTAGAGATGCTACCTCAGGTCCCCACATCTGCGGTCCCCTCCAAGGTTTCTCATTGCATCCCATTGGGTTGAGATTTTTCCTGCCCTGATGTGGGATCTGAGGCGTGGATGTCATTGTGGCTTGTGCAGCCCTTTGAGACACTTGTGATTTAGGGCTATATCAATAAATTTTGATTGATTGACTTTCACTATCAATGACTGGTTTTTGTTTACCGAATAAAAGCATGACATTATATGTTATACTTCCTGTCTTTCACTTAATGTGTACCACGTGGGAAATTGGTACTCCTCTGCATCATACCAAAAAAGTTTTGAATATATGAACCATTACACTCCGATGTGAAACATACGTTTTGATGAAAAATCACTTTGTACTTCTCACCTGCATCGTCATTGTCCAGCAGGGGGATGTAGTCTGTCTTGCCAACCTTCTCCCCGATCTGATCGTCATAGGTCTCTGCCTCCAACTGAGCCACAAAGTCCCTTTCCACCAAGCTTTCAGGACCCTGCTGTGGAGCGCTGTCTGTCAGAGCGTCACTCAGACTCAAGTCTAACTCCGCCATGGCTGCACACACAAAAGTACACATGGTGGGCACATTAATTATTCTGCAAGTATGCTGTAGAAAGGGTAGAAGGAATTTGTCGGTCTCAGTCAGTTTGAAAACAATATTCACTTAATATTCACTTTTGAGTTGTCAAGGGTAGTCAAATGTTCCAATATTTAAGTGCTTCATGCCACTTTTTAATCAGTCTGTAAGGCTTTTTTTTGTGATTTGTTGCAGCCTAAAATGCCCAAATTTGCGGCAGCTTTTTCAGAAAGTGGTGCCAAAAGTTGACTTTAAAAAAAATCAACAACATTGAAGCAACTTGTGATTTTATGAATTTGTTATCAATGTTTTAAGTGTTCCTTGCAACATTAAAAAAGTACAGGATTAAAACAACAAAGACGAAATAAAACCTTAGAAGGAGAAATATAACCTTGGAGAAAAATGCAACTTAAAACATTTGTACGCACGTACAACACTTAAGACCTTTAGTACATCAGTAAGTGGAATTAAATTATGGAATGGATTAAGCGAATATATCAAACAATGTACTAATATGATCCAATCAAAGAAACTCTTCAAACTTAAAGTGTTTACAAAGTACAAAGAAGAAGAACCATGATAAACATTCTGAATTTATTTCATCCTTTCATTCATTTTCTAGATAATCTTATTTATTTCACCATATAAAATATAGTTTACTTCACTAATTATAATTTATTGATTTATTTTTAATGTTATTACTTATGGAGTGTATTGTGAATAAATTGAGAACAGGAAGTGAACAAAAGTGTTAGCAACTGCTATGTAAAGGAAAAGGGGTAGGATTAAATAAGCTCTGCTTCTTCCTACTCCTTTTCAAACATATTGAATAGAGAAACTGGAAATAGTGATGTATCATGGTGTATGCATGCATGCATGTTCGAAATAAACTCAAACTCAACAATTGGAACACAAATACTGTAGTGATGTTAGCCCATTTACAAACCCCGTTTCCATACGAGTTGGTAAATTGTGTTAGATGTAAATATAAACGGAATACAATGATTTGCAAATCATTTTCAACCCATATTCAGTTGAATATGCTACAAAGACAACATATTTGATGTTCAAACTGATAAACATTTTTTTTTTTTTTGCAAATAATCATTAACTTTAGAACTTGATGCCAGCAACACGTGACAAAGAAGTTGGGAAAGGTGGCAATAAATACTGATAAAGTATAGGAATGCTCATCAAACACTTGTTTGGAACATCCCGCTTGAACGGTCTCTTAAACTGAATCATATTGGTGCTTTCTTTGATTCTTTTGGTTAATCCATTCCATAATTTAATTCCACATACTGATATGCTAAAGGTTTAAAGTGCTGTACGAGCATACAAATGTTTTAAATTAAATTTTCCTCTAAGGTTATATTTCTCCTCTTTTGTTGAGAAGAATTGTTGTACATTTGTGGATAGCAGGTTATAGTTTGCTTGGTACATAATTTTTGCTTTTTGCAAATGCACCAAATCGTTGAATTTCAATATATGTGATTCAATAAATAAAGGGTTTGTATGTTCTCTATATCCAACATTATTATGTATTCTAACTGATCTTTTTTGTAACACCATTAGTGAATGAAGCTCACATTTGTAGTTTCCCCATATTTCTACACAATAACTCAGACATGGTTCAATGTTAGACTGGATTCATCCATCCATTTTCTACCGCTTCTCCCTTACGGGGTGGCGGGGGGTGCTGGAGCCTATCTATATATTTAATTTCTAGACAGCCAAAGGGCCGTACAAAAGTAAGTTACTACGCATTCACTCCACAGTCACACACGAACACGATAAAGCCACAATATTACAGTACGGTATTGCCAGTCCTGAAACAGTTTAAAGAATGTTATATTGTTTGCCACCACAAGGAGGCATAGTTTTCATTACTCCGAATCAAAATGATTTCATCCTCACTTGCAGAACACACACACACACACACACACACACACACACACACACACACACACACACACACACACACACACACACACACACACACACACACACACACACACACACACACACACACACACACACACATTGACCAATGGGTGCTAGGAGAATCTGCAGACTCACATTGTGTCATCTTCCAAATATAATGCAGGATTATCTACGCTGCCAGCTGCCTGCTTCACTTTGCTGCTCAGCTCGTGTCTGCGTTGATCTCATTACCTTCCTCCTGACACCGTGTCACCTGTGAAGCTCTCAGTTAACCTCACTCAAGCTGCACTACTGAAACGGGACACTTGTTGTCATTCAGAGCATGGCGGGGCTCAAGTTGTTGCCGCGGGGCAAACGCAAGGCAGCACATCTGCTGCCAATAACCAAACCCATTTTTGACTTAAGGCATTCTTTTCCCATAACTGCGGTTATACGCGCACATTGTTTACATATTGCATCTTATAACGCACAGGTCCAACACACCCACCAGTATCCTTGATTTTCTCCTATAGGCTTTAAAAACAAGACTACTACTACTAAAAATACAATTGTGCAGCCCCCTCTGCTGGATTTTTCACCAACTACATGCTTATTTCAACAAAATGAAATACCTTAAATTCCTTTTCTGCACTGCCGGTATTAGTCAAACCAGGAATATGTGGCATATTATGAGGAAAACTAGGGTTATGCTGAAAATGGAAGAACAGGGAAACGTGGCGTGCATTTTAGTGATGTAAGGGGACCCCATCAAGTCATAAAAATGGTGTCCCACAGTAAATTTTTGGGGTCCCACTTTTTTGTAACCGTTTTGAAAATAAATGATAAATGTATGCATTATCCTGTTATATCTCACATTCTGTATTATGTGTATTAAAGTTAAAGTTAAAGTACCAATGATTGTCACACACACACTAGGTGTGGCAAAATGATTCTCTGCGTTTGACCGATCACCCTTGATCACCCCCTGGGAGGCGAGGGGAGCAGTGGGCAGCAGCGGTGGCCGCGCCCGGGAATCATTTTTGGTGATTCAACCCCCAATTCCAACCCTTAATGCTGAGTGCCAAGCAGAGAGGTAATGGGTCCCATTTTTATAGTCTTTGGTATGACTCGGCCGTGGTTTGAACTCACAACCTACCGTGTATGTGTTTGTTTGTTTGTGTGTGTGTGTGTGTGTGTGTGCGCGCGTGTGAACACACACACACACGTTTGTTAAAGTGCCTCTTTTGACAGCATTGCAAATAGACAATGTGTAGAATTCTATATTTGATTAATTCTTAAAATGTTAGCTATTTAATAGACTGTATGTTTAAAGGCCTACTGAAATGTGATTTTCTTATTTAAACGGGGATAGCAGGTCCATTCTATGTGTCATACTTGATCATTTCGCGATATTGCCATATTTTTGCTGAAAGGATTTAGTAGAGAACATCGACGATAAAGTTCGCAACTTTTGGTCGCTGATAAAAAAGCCTTGCCTGTACCGGAAGTAGCAGACGAGTAGCGTGACGTCACAGGTCGTGGAGCGCCTCACATCTGCACATTGTTTACAATCATGGCCACCAGCAGCGAGAGCGATTCGGACCGAGAAAGCGACGATTTCCCCATTAATTTGAGCGAGGATGAAAGATTTGTGGATGAGGAAAGTGAGAGTGAAGGACTAGAGGGCAGTGGGAGCGATTCAGATAGGGAAGATGCTGTGAGAGGCGGGTGGGACCTGATATCCAGCTGGGAATGACTAAAACAGTAAATAAACACAAGACATATATATACTCTATTAGCCACAACACAACCAGGCTTATATTTAATATGCCACAAATTAATCCCGCATAACAAACACCTCCCCCCTTCTCGTCCATATAACCCGCCAATACAACTCAAACACCTGCACAACACACTCAATCCCACAGCCCAAAGTACCGTTCACCTCCCCAAAGTTCATACAGCACATATATTTCCCCAAAGTCCCCAAAGTTACGTACGTGACATGCACATAGCGGCACGCACGTACGGGCAAGCGATCAAATGTTTGGAAGCCGCAGCTGCATGCGTACTCACGGTACCGTGTCTGCGTATCTAAGTCAAAGTCCTCCTGGTAAGAGTCTCTGTTGTCCCAGTTCTCTACAGGCCAATGGTAAAGCTTGACTGTCATCTTTCGGGAATGTAAACAATGAAACACCGGCCGTGTTTGTATTGCTGAAGTCGGCCGCAATACACCGCTTCCCTCCTACAGCTTTCTTCTTTGCAGTCTCTATTGTTCATTGAACAAATTGCAAAAGATTCACCAACACAGATGTCCAGAATACTGTGGAATTTTGCGATGAAAACAGACGACTTAATAGCTGGCCACCATGCTGTCCCAAAATGTCCTCTACAATCCGAGACGTCACGCGCTGACGTCATCATACCGAGACGTTTTCAGCAGGATATGTCGCGCGAAATTTAAAATTGCACTTTAGTAAGCTAACCCGGCCGTATTGGCATGTGTTGCAATGTTAAGATTTCATCATTGATATATAAACTATCAGACTGCGTGGTCGGTAGTAGTGGGTTTCAGTAGGCCTTTAATCTTATGATACCTCCACATTGGTGCCTATTAGTCTCTCACCGAATGTGCGAGTGTGTGTCTGTGTGCGTGCGCGCGGTTCCCCTTTGTTTTCCACCATTGCAAATTGCTTGAAAACCTACATGAATTGATGTAGAGAAAGTTTAGCTGGCTAAAATGAAATTTATTTGTCACACAACTTTGTCTCCAAATGTCTGATATCATGTCTCCGCTTTAAATGCTGGCGTATCACAGATATACTGCCATAAACACAAGGTCCGCTTTGCAAAATGAGCAAAGTATTCATGTTTTTCTAAGAAGAATAGGAGGAAATGTTCTTACACTTTACATGTTAGCACTGGCCATGTTTTTGCGAGTGGCGTTGCAACCCTTCTTCCCCCCGGGAAAAACACGAGCGATCGCGTCGCAACTAATGTCGACAAATATAATTTTGTCGACTAATCATTGCAGCCCTAGTGTTCAAAGTATCGCCACTTGATAGTAAATAAACACACGTTTCCATTGCTGGATGTTGTGCTCATTCATGTTGATGGTGTTTCAACCTTTAGGGCAGTGTTTTTCAAGCTTTTTGGAGCCGAGGCACATTTTTTTAATTGAAAAAAATGCGGAGGCACACCACCAGCAGAAAACATAAAAAAATGTAACTCCGTAGTCGATGTTGACAGTAAAAAGTCATTCTGGCAATTAAAGGATATGACTTTAAACCAGGGGTGGGCAATTAATTTTTACCGGGGGCCGCATGAGCAACCTGAGCACTGCTGGAGGGCCACACCGACAATATTTCAATTAAATTTTGCTAAAATTATTTTTGATATACCGTAAGATAGATAATCATAATAATAATAATTTCATTTAACCTAACTTAACTTTATACAAAAGCAGATTGCTTTTGATGGTTTTATTTTTAACACTGTCTTACACAACACTTCCTGATGTATAATACAATGCAAAAATGTCGATTTCTATCACTTTATCCTGCATCCTCTTTAAAAGTCCAACACGGAAGTAATACAAATAACGCTTTTCAAAACAAAAGCAGCACCGTTGTATTGCACACTCGACAGATACTTTTTTAAATTTATTTAGTAATTTATGATTGGCCTCACGCGGGCCGGACAGGGACGCACAAAGGGCCGGATGTGGCCCGCGGGCCGCCGAATGCCAAGGTCTGCTTTAAACCATAACCATCACTATAGCTCTTGTCTCAAAGTAAGTGTCACGACCAATCACATTACACCGTCACTTATTTGGAGTTTTTTTTGGTGTTTTCCTGTGTGTAGTGTGTTGCGCTCCTGGTGGCTTTTTCTGTTTTGCTGGTATTTTCCTGTAGCAGTTTCATGTTTTCCTTGAGCGCTATGCTTTGCTTTAGCAATCAAGACTATTTCAGTTGTGCGGACACTATCCTTCTTTATGGGGACATTGTTGATTGTCATGTCATGTTCGGATGTACTTTGTGGACGCCGTCTCTGCTCCACACGCAGTAAGTCTTTGCTGTTGTCCAGCATTCTGTTTTTGTTTACTTTGCAGCCAGTTCAGTTTTAGCTTTCCATAGCCATCCCTAAGCTTCAATGCCTTTTCTTAGAGGCACTCACTTTTTCTTTATTTTTGGTTTAAGCATTAGATACAACGTTTACAAAGCATTTAGCTACCTGCTGCCACCTACTGATATGGAAGTGTATTACACGATTACTCTGCCGAGCTCTAGACAGTACAGACACTCATCAACGGCACATTATTTGCAGACTATAATTACTGGTTTGCAAAACATATTTTTAACCCAAATAGATGAAATTACATAATGTCCCACGGCACACTAGACTGTATCTCACGGCACATCTGCGTGCCGCGGGCACAGTGGGTGAAAAACACTGCTTTAGGGGATGGCGTCTGCGCATAGATGCTGCATCTGAGAAGCAGGGAAAGAGAAAGCAAAAATGCCACTAAAGAAAAAGATAAAAGCTATGGTCAGCAGAGTGTTGCAGTTTATATGTTGTGCTTCCAATGCAATAGGATTTTAACATTGCCTGTAAAAACGTCGGTCTCCGCTTTTCTTTTCTCCAGCTGTGGCTCATCAACAAATACAAAAGTCTGCAATTTTCAGATGGCAATTTCAGGTACTTTAACATTTGCACCGCTCAAAAAAACAGGCACATTGATTGCAGTTAATAATGTTTCAGTGTTCAAATCAGCACTTCTATTGATATGTTTTGTACTAGTTGTTTATTAGAATTTTACTCATTTAAGTGTTATTTTTGTTGATAGAAAATGATATTTTATTAGAAATGTGTATGTCATGCCCTCGTGACAGTTTAGTTTAATTTCAGATACCTTTTTAACATAAATTAATACATCTGTTATTTATAACCATATCATACCAAAACCAAAAGGAATTAAAAACATTTTAGAAGTAGAAATAAATACATAATTTTAAAGACGTCTAGCAGTTTGCAACTTTTCTCAGTTACATTTGACAAACAAAAAAATAGGAACACCCCAGGCTAGCTTATGTTATACCATTAGTGGTTAAACAGAAAATATTTTTTTAAGCGTCTATATTTTTTACAATTACTACTTATATTGAATGAAAATTTGATCTGAGGAATTTATTTGGCGTAAATGCACATACACAAAAACAGTCATGGTGTTATGACAGAATATATATTGAAGGATATCAAACGTTAACTATCCAGATCGCTATCATTAGCGAGCAAATCACAAATCTAATGCTCGTGCACATGCTACGTATGGGCGTAGTTACGTCATAATGGGCTAAAAGCCGCGAGTGGTCGTGATATAATGCTTAAAATACTTTGCCCCCCAGGCATGCGCATAAAGGTTGAAAACAGCCTATTTTTTGGAGTTCCACTGAATTTTCCAAGGACTGAAACAAATCACCATTTGTGGGTTTTGGGGACTAACTACATTAAAAATTAGGGATGTCCGATAATGGCTTTTTGCCGATATCCAATATTCCTATATTGTCCAACTCTTAATTACCGATATCAACCGATACCGATATATACAGTCGTGGAATTAACACATTATTGTGCCTAATTTGGACAACCAGGTATAGTGAAGATAAGGTCCTTTTTAAAAAAAATAATAAAATAAAATAAGATAAATAAATTAAAAACATTTTCTTGAATAAAAAATAAAGTAAAACAATAAAGAAACAGTTACATAGAAACTAGCAATTAATGAAAATGAGTAAAATTAACTGTTAAAGGTTAGTACTATTAGTGGACCGGCAGCACGCACAATCATGTGTGCTTACGGACTGTATCCCTTGCAGACTGTATTGATATATATTGATATATAATGTAGGAACCAGAATATTAATAACAGAAAGAAACAACCCTTCTGTGTAAATGAGTGTGAATGAGTGTAAATGGGGGTGAGAGATTTTTTGGGTTGGTGTACTCTTGTGTTTTTTATGTTGATTTAATTTAAAAATATATAAATATAAAAATAAAAACAACAACGATACCGATAATTAAAAAAAACGATACCGATAATTTCCGATATTACATTTTAAAGCATTTATCGGCCGACCGATATTATCGAACATCTCTATTAAAAACATAGCATTCTGGCATGTGTATAGGTAGCATTATGACCAGTAATTGCACATGATGTGATGCCATTCATGTTATGTGACTCAGTACATGGCATGAAATAAGTCTTACTTCACTATAAAAAGCTGTGGGACAGGAATGTCTAATTAAGGGTTGTGTTAGGCCAGGGGTGATCAAACTACGGCCCACGGGCCAATTGCGGCTCACAGGTGTCTTAAATTTGGCCCACAAAACGGCACGAGTTCAACAAGCAATTTGGCCGGGCAGAGTGTTTACATATTACATTTAAATACCTGGCGGATTGACAACATGAGTGACTCTGGCCAGTGACCATGGAGTGTACCATATAGAGACCACATGCACACCATAAAACCAACGTACTGACAACACTTTTCTTTTCTTTGGAACAAACGTCTTGCTCTTGTTAGTGTTAGCACCAAGGAAATAAGGGGACAACGCAAGCTACGGAAACTCCTGAGGAGCAAAAAGTATGCCAATACAAGACGAGACAAAAATCGCTATTTTCATTTTTAAATCGTCTGCAACAAAAAACTTGAATATATCGATCAAATTGACACTTCCCCCAGGCCTAATACATATACAACACATAAACCATATTTTATTATACTTTGTTAATTTACCTAACTAGCAAAACCATTTTGTCAAACATTTATTGTGATTCATTGTCATTTCCAAGAGCCATAACTGACAAAACAATTCAATGCATCACACTTTACGTGGTTAGGATACAGCTGTCCGTAATTATACATTTGCCCAACAGGTGGAGTCTTGTGCCGGAGCCTGCATTGAAGCTTTGAGAAATTCTCTAGCCAATTGGCTCAAGTGGTTCAATCCCTCATGAGGCTTCATCTGAACATCACCAGTGGTTATGTTTAACGTGTTGCTGCAACTGGATGATTTGTTTGGATGTGCACACCAACGCAGCTTTGTCGTGCTCGTTGGTTTATGCCGCGCAGGAGCATTTCCGGGCTTTGGGGAACGAGCGAGAGTGCCTAGAGCAGTGGTTCTTAACCTGGGTTCGATTGAACCCTAGGGTGAGTCGGGCTCAGGGGTTTGGCGGAGGTCAAGACACACCCGACTCATCGTGTAAATAAAAAACTTCTCCCTATCGACGTATTACGGATAGGGCAAAAGCAGAAGTCACACTGATTTGCAGGTGTGTCATTTGTTGTGAGTTTATGCACTGTGTTGGTTTTGTTCTTTGAACAAGGTGTTGTTCATGCACGGTTCTTTTTGTGCACCAGTAAAAAAACATGGTAACACTTTAGTAAGGGGAACATATTCACCATTAATTAGTTGCTTATTAACATGCAAATTAGTAACATATTGGCTCTTAACTAGTCATTATTAAGTACTTATTAATGCCTTTTTCGGCATGGCCTTATTATAACCCTAACCCTCTAACCCTGGCCCTAACCCTCTAACCCTAACCCTAAATTAAGTCTTTGTGACTTAGAATATGTTCCCCTAGTGTCCAAAAAACTCTAAATTAAGTCTTTGTTACTTAGAATATGTTCCCCATACTAAAGTGTTACCAAAAGCATATAACTTTGTCTTGAATTTGAAAAAAAAAGTTTATTTTTCACTAAAGAAGGGTTCGGTGAATGCGCATATGAAACTGGTTAAGAACCACTGGCCTAGAGAATGGCGAAGCGTGCGGGTTTGTTACGGGGTTAAAATGCGTGCCTGTTAGCGCCCTGTGGGTAACTCTACAGGAGGGGAGGGCACCGATGTAATAATGCATTCATTTGTCTTAATATTTTCCAAAGCTACTAGCGACCAGATGATCTAATGTCACTAGGGGTGTAACGGTACGTGTATTTGTATTGAACCGTTTCGGTACGGGGGTTTCGGTTCGGTTCGGAGGTGTACTGAACGAGTTTCCACACGGACATATTAAGTAGCGTACCACACGTTGTGTAAACAATGCACACTGAGGCACAACACACGGCATGCTAGCAGCAACCGGGCTACGACAACATGTAAAAGCCAGAGCTGGAAGACCCTCCTGCCTCGTTAAGATCTCCCGTTTGGGAACACTTTGGCTGCGCGGTGCGATACAACAATGGAGGACGGAGGTTTGCAGACATTGTTCAGCAGCTGCTTCTGACAACACGTCAAACATGCTAACCCATTTGAAGCGTCACCACCGCATTCAAGCAGCCTCTCCTCGGCGAGTCAGGCAGGGCAAAAGCAAAAACAAATGGATTTATAGCAGCAGATTTAAGACCATATTGCATTAGAAACTAGATTTTGACCCACTTTTATGGGAGAAGAACAATAAGCCTATATATCCTCTTACTGCCAAGTTAGCCAGGCTGGGGAGGGGAAATGAAAAGTTAATCTGAGGCTAAATTGACTTGAAACTGTTTAATGATGCACTTTTTATATGTAGAAGAAAAGTTTTGTCATTTTATTTAATCTGAGCAACAACTTGAGGCAGTTTAATGTTGATTAACGTGGACCACGACTTAAACAAGTTGAAAACTTATTGGGGTGTTAACATTTAGTGGTCAATTGTACGGAATATGTACTGTACTCTGCAATCTACTAATAAAAGTCTCAATCAATCAATCAAAAAAAGCACTTTAAATGTAGAAAGGTTTTGTGAAGAAACCATTCTGAGCCTTATCTTATTTAGTTTTTATTTTATATATGTTGACCACATTAACCGTGGCAATGGACCCTGTGTGTATATGTATGTTATGCCATTGGTTACAAATTTGGTAAATAAATAACCAAAAAATGTATATTTTGTTGTTTTCTTACTGTACCAAAAATGAACCGAACCGTGACCTCTAAACCGAGGTACGTACCGAACCGACATTTTTGTGTACCGTTACACCCCTAAATGTCACCCTCTGTTCTTGCTCACTATTAATTACTCTAACATGCGTCTACTGTCTTTCAGTCGCCCCCTGGTGGTTAGCTGAGTGTTGGTTGGGAAAGTGCATATTTAATATGCAGCGGAGCAGGCTTTCTGTTAAATGATCACCCTCATTTAATCGGAGCTGCCAAAATCGTGGTCACGATTAAAATTCAATTAATTGTGCAGCACTAGTCTATATCTACTTGACTGTTGAATATACAGCACAGGCCAAAAGTATGGACACACTTGTCCTCATTCAATGTGTTTTCTTTATTTTCATGACTATTTACGTACATTGTAGATTGTCACTGAAGGCATCAAAACTATGAATGAACACATGTGGAGTTATGTACATAACAAAAAAAGGTAAAATAACTGAAAACATGTTTTATATTCTGGTTTCTTCAAAATAGCCACCCTGTGCTCTGATTACTACTTTGCACTCTCTCGATGAGCTAACTCCTTCAAGACTGTTGGAAAACAATTTCCGGTGCATAACTCTTGAAGCTCATCGAGAGAATGCCAAGAGTGTGCAAAGTAGTAATCAGAGCAAAGGGTGGCTATTTTGAAGAAAGTAGAATATAAAACATGTTTTCAGTTATTTCACCTTTTTTGGTTAACTCCACATGTGTTCATTCATAGTGTTGATGCCTTCAGTGACAACCTACAATGTAAATAGTCATGAAAATAAAGAAAACGCATTGAATGAGAAGGTGTGTCCAAACTTTTGGCCGGTACTGTATATCGATCACTTTGTTCTTAAACACCACAGCTTTTATGTTCAATTTGTTGTTCAGACAGTAATGTGTTTTTAAAGGTTTAGATTGACATTTCTTAATGAAAAAGACATCAATGTCTCTTTTGTTCATGTTAACATTTAAAATAGCATTTACGCTAGCTAGCAAGCTAAAGCCAGTCTGTCCATGAGTTTATCAAAGTGTGGTTATCAACCACGGTATTTCGATCATTTTGATTTAATACGGTAATACTAACCATCGGAAGTTTTACAACGATTATAGTTATAACTGTTTATCATGGCATCTCTATTCAGAACTTTTTTAGTATTGGACTGGCAGAGGTCTGCGCACTCTGAGTGCATTTTCAGTTTTACACACTTAAATAATCAATACTTGCACATCTGTCCATTGATTGAGAGTCGTCCACGCACAAATCGTGATGCATCTAAGAATCGATCATTTTTCCCACCACCATTAAAGGCATGTTGATGTTGGTGTGTTACGAAGATGTTGAAACCAGTGATTCCCAAATCTGAGATCATCAGGTGTGCAGTAGGAAATATTCAAATTTCAGTTAATTGGCCCAAAAATGATGATGTATTAACGACAAATAATGTGGTCATCTATATATGCCATATATATTGTAGGGCTGTCAAGCATTTAAAATATTTAATCGTGATTAATCACATTTTGTTTATAGTTAACTCAAAATTAATCGCAATAACTGCAGATAGATATGATTTTTTTTATCATAACCTAGACATATAATTTTGGACAATTAGTTTGCTTTTATGAAATGTGTTTTAAACATTACTTTTTTAAAACAGCTTAAAACAAAAAGGACAGAAACATGCTTTTAAAGAGGATAAAAAAAATATATTAAAAAAACAAGGGTTATACTTGTATAGCGCTTTTCTACCTTCAAGGTACTCAAAGCGCTTTGACACTGTTTCAACATTCACCCATTCACACACACATTCACACAACAATGGCTGCCATGCAAGGCGCTAACCACGACCCATCAGGGGCAAGGGTGAAGTGTCTTGCTCAAAGACACAACGGACGTGACTGGGTTGGTAGAAGGTGGGGATTGAACCAGGAGCCCTCAGGTTGCTGGCACGGCCACTCTCCCAACCACGCCTCAAATACCTGCAGTGCGTTAGTGTCTTGCCAGATTTTGTATGAACACAGAATTTGTATTCCTGTTGTAGAAGCCCTTGCATTCAGAGGAGAAGTTAGGCTATACGGCATTAATAACACCCAATGTTGATTGTAACGATCATGGTTTGGTTTGTACCTCAATAAATGCTCAATAATGCATAATGGTCTTCATATTGCTGCATTACAATGTCTTAACCTTCTCTATTTGTTTATAAATTGTAATATTTGGCATGCTAAACAATATGTAACTGAGAAGTGTCAACCAGAACGTTATAAAATAATTTACACAATATTTCAGCCAGCCAGAAAAATTGCCCCCATATTCCTCAATTGAAGTACGAGCATTTATTTAGGTGCAAATATCACAGATTACTTTCCAAAACGTCTTTGCCAAAGACACTTAGACATTTTGATTTTGGTGATGTAGTTACACCGGATGTAAAGCCTGCGCTTTTATTTTGAAGCTGTAAAAGTTTGATTGGTTTTAGAAGGTGTCTTGACATGTTTTGAAGACGGACCTGACTTTTTGCAATAAATGAGTACCCTTTCGTCTTCCCGTTTACCGTCTTTACTTTCTGTTGAGCTTGTATGCCATCTTACTACAGAAGGACATTAACAATCTACATGTTATGTTATCGATGTACCTTAACCGTAATTCAAATACAAAAGTAGGGTTGTACGGTCTACCGGTATTAGTATAGTACCGCAATACTAATGAATCATATTCGGTACTATACCGCCTGTAAAAAGTACCAGTCCGCCAGCCCCCCGTTGTCGTCACGTCGTGTCATTGCTGGTTTTACGAGCAGACAAGCATGTTCGGCAGCGCACAATCACAGAGTACTTACAAACAGACAAAGTGTGTAGACAGAAAAGGGAGAACGGACGCATTTTGGCTTAAAAACTGAAGATAAAGGTGAAGCCATAACACTGAAACGCCCTTTAGCTAGCGGCTAAAGTCCAGCCCTAGTCGGCAGTGGTGTAGCTACTTCTAAATCACTAATCCTCGCCTTCATGGCGACAAACAAAGTACGTTTCTTACAAGTATCATCCCTGCAGGACGAGGAATAGCTAAACATGCTTCACTACACACCGTAGCTAACTGGCGTCAAAATGTAAACAAACGCCATTGGTGGATCTCCACTGTAATGATACCAAGTACAGGAGCGTATCTTGTCGATACTACTATGATTACGTCGATATTTTTTGGCATCACAACATCTTTCGTTTTTTAAATGTATATTATGTTTATAAACTCAGGAAATATGTCCCCGGACTAGGGCTGGGCGATATTTTTTTAATATCTCGATATTTTTAGACCATATCGCGATACAAGATACATATCTCGATATTTTGCCTTAGCCTTGAATACTTGATACATATAATCACAGCAGTATGATAATTCTATGTGTCTACATTAAAACATTCTTGTTCATACTGCATTAATATATGCTCATTTTAAACTTTCATGCAGAGAGGAAAATCAAAACTAAGTCAATTTAGCAAAACTGTATTTATTAAACAGTTATTAAGCAGTGGCACAAACATTCATGTCATTTCCAAAACAGAAAGTGAAAGATTGTCAGAGACATTTTAAAACAAGCTATAAGTGCACTTTTGTGCATGATGACACACAAGATATTTCAATAAGTGTCACATAAAAATGAGCTGCATATCAAATAGTATATGTCCTACGGTGTTGATCTGGAAATAATTGCTTCGGCATTTAGTTGGTGTGGCACAGAACAGAGATGTTGACATGTAAAGATATATTCCCGCCTGAAGCCAAACCACCGTCAGACGATGGACCCCGTGCTGTTTTTCTTGGGAATTAATTATTCCTCCATTTGTTACCAGATTTGCACCTTCTTTCTCTCGTATTACCACTCAAACCACACCGTTAGCTGTTAGCATCACAGCTAACGTTACCATGTCGCTACCTGTCTGGGAGCGCGTGACGTTGCTCACGTGACAGTATGTGACGTATGTAAGAAGGTGCGCTTGTTTTAGTCTCTGTGAGAAGGAGAGACAGGAAAGAGTGAGAAACGCATGCAGTTTAATGCACCCCAGCTAAAAGCAACTGCGTGAGAACGTATACTCGAATATCACGATAAAGTCATTTTCTATATCGCACAGAGACAAACCCGCGATATATCGCGTATATCGATATATCGCCCAGTCCTACCCTGGACACATGAATATGACCAATGTATGATCATGTAACGACTTGGTATCAGATTGATACCCAAATTTGTGGTATCATCCAAAACTAATGTAAAGCATCCAAACAACAGAAGAATAAGTGATTATTACATTTTAACAGAAGTGTAGATATAATATGTTAAAAGAGAAAGTAAGCAGATATTAACAGTAAATAAACAAGTAGATTAATAATTAATTTTCTACCCCTTGTCCTTAATAATTTTGACAAAATAATAGATAATAATAAATGACACAATATGTTACTGCATATGTCAGCAGACTCGTTTAGGAGCCTTTGTTTGCCCACTTACAAGACAACTTGTCTTTTATCAGTATGTTCACTATTTTATTTAAGGACAAACGTGCAATAAGAAACATATGTTTAATGTACCCTAATATTTTTTGTTAAAATATCGCCAATAATGCAATTTTTGGTGATCCCCTTTATTTAGAAAAGTACCGAAATCATTTTGGTACCGATACCAAAATATTGGTATCAAGACAAGACTAACATATATATATATATATATATATATATATATATATATATATATATATATATATATATATATATATATATATATATAGCAGCAAACGTTACCCAGCTTGCAAAGATTATAATAAATCCATTAGAAGAAGACAGCCTGCTGTTTCTTTTAACTTGGACACACACATCTATACCTTTGGCCATTCTAAGCCAGTCATTTCCAGGAGTTATCTCACCCTCTGAGAAGCCAAAAAAAAAAGCATTGAAATAATTTTGGTACCGGTATCAAAATATTGGTATCGGGACAACACTACACGGAAGTAAAGCTCCTCCTCTCTGGAGTGGAAATGTGTGTCATGATGTCGTCTCACGGCGCTCAAAGATAATATGGTCTTTTCTTAATGGGAAAACAACTCGCCATGGCTTTGGATCAGATTTTTTCCATAATGTCCCACTTTTCTTTGAGCATTTATGCTCGCTATTTTTACGAGCTTGTGGCTCAACAGCATCTAAAGCCATCACATTTCCCCCATGCTACGGAATAGCCTGAGGGTCAAAAAGGAGTCAAGGCGCATGTGCGTTAAAAAAATGATTGCCGTTAAAGGAACTTTTAGTTATTGCATTATTACTTTGGACAGCCCTAATAAATAAACGTAATAGATATATAACACACACACACACACAATACATAGTACCAGCCTGAACTATTAAATACTCCATTAAATGGTAGCAGGTACATCATTAACCTTAATAAAACATGTGTCATGTAAAATATGTGCCTTGGGAAACACTGCAAACAAATCATTACATGTTTGAACACCAGTGTAGAGCCCCATGAGCCAGGGTGTGTCACAGGGAGTGTGCTGCAGACCACTTCCACCACAAAACCAGACTGGCCAAAAACTGTCCCAATAAGCATCCAAACTCAAACCCAGCATCTTCTGTCTGTTTACACTATAGAATACTCCAACTACTGCTCCAAAAATGTAAATAACAACTACTTCATGCTCTTATTTTCAATACAACTTCATTAAAAACACAACTTTTGGTTGCCACTCTCTGCTCACAGCGTTGGTGTGGCCACTCGGAAACAATCTGGATTGAGCAGAGGAAGGAAATCCACAAAGAAGGCAGTTTCCATTGTGTTGTCTGCTTCACAAATGTGTGTGTGTGTGTGTGTGTGTGTGTGTGTGTGTGTGTGTGTGTGTTGGGCCTGTTTGAACTTATGTTAAAGTGAGGGTGTGTCCTCCAGCTGCCAAAGAAGCAGAGGTTAAGTTTAAGCCTCTTTTTAAATCTGCTTTCACACATCATCACTATTGTATGTAAACAGAAACACAGCCATGACTTAAAAGATTAAATATACAGACATTTTACTAATCACACGTCGGTAAATATTGCACATGTTAAATGACTGAGACATACATAATATTACAATGTATATTGAATACATATCAATAATTGATGATTGTTGGATTAAGAGGTCGACCGATTATCGGCGCCAATATTTGGTATTTTGACGTCTTTTTGATCGGTTATCAGGTTTTTTTGTTATTTTTTACAATTACAACAGCACTACATCAGCAGATACAATATATACACATATGATACCAGTATTTAATAAGAATATATATATATAATTAGTGAAGTAGATAGTAATAACCACTGCTCAAACACCAGAGATGGATGGACATGAAGAGGACAAAAAATCTAAACTTTGTGTAAATAGCTTGACAAATGGGAGAAGAAGAGCAGGCAGCAGCTCACAAATTATCATACCGTATTTTCCGGACTATAAGGTGCACTTACAATCAATTTCTTTTCTCAAAACTCGACAGTGCGCCTTATAACCCAGTGCGCCTAATGTAAGAAATAAGTTTGATTGAGCTTACCCACCTCAAAGCAATTTTATTTGGTACATGGTGTAATGATAAGTGTGACCAGTAGATGGCAATCAAACATAAGAGATAAGTGTCGGCTGCACCGTTTGATAGATTGTACTGTCCTTCAACATATGAGTATTATTATGGTCTGTGTATAAGGTAAGACATTAGCTGGCATTTTGTTTCGCAATATTATGCAAAAACAACTTTTCTTACCTTCTGGTACCTGCTGATCTGTATTTGGGATCTTCATAAATCCTGAAAAATTGCGCACAACCGCCTTTGTAGTCCGTGCTGACACCGTAGTCGATAAGCTTCTTATTTTTCTCTATCTTCTTGTTATGGGACATTCATCCTCCGCTGTTGCCATTTGTAATATAAAGTAGCGTAAAGTTCTTACTTATATCTGTCATTAAACTCACCATGAAAGTGCTAAAACATACCGGTGTAGTGAGTGTACATTATTCACCCAAGGAACTTTAGTTATTAGAGTTCCGGTCGGACGGTGTTGTTGTTTCCGGATGAGAAGATGCAGCTCCGTTATTGATTTAAGTAAAGTCTGAATGTCATTAAAACAGTTAGCTCCATCTTTTGACACTTCTTCCATCCCCGTCCTTGCACGCTACACCGCTACAACAAAGATGACAAGGAGAAAACGCTGTCGAAGGTGAGCCACGTAAATAAGACCGCCCACAAAACGGTACATCCGGAAGCGACTGTCAGAAAGCGGCTTGAAGATGATCTGTAAAACATAATCTATGCAACATTTTGACCAAAGAACCACCATTACATGTTTAGTAGACCACAAGGAAGTGTTTTACATTTAGAAAAATAATAATATGACTACTCTAATGCGCCCTTTTATCCGGAGCGCCTTATATTTGAAAATCAAAAATAGACCATGCATCAGCAGTGCGCCTTATAGTCTGGTGCACCTTATGGTCCACAAAATACGGTACTTTCTGAAAAATGTCTCAACTGTAAACTACGTGAAGGAGCCTGGACTTATTATTTAAATGTAGGGTTACTCACCAGGAAACCTTACAATGTAATCCAGCCATAAACGGCTATGAAATTGTATACAATTAAGTAGATGGAGAGTTATTGTGATGTAGATAACTTTTTTGAAGTCCAGGCCATGATTTTTTTTTTTCCATCCATTCATCCATTTTCTACCGCTTTGCAGGGGGGTTGGAGACTATCCCAGCTGTAGTCAGGTGAAAGGCAGGTAACACCCTGGACTTGAATGATAGGCGGTGGTCGGAGGGGCCGTAAGCGCAAATTGGTATGTTTCCGTCAGTCTACCCCAGGGCAGCTGTGGCTACAAATGTAGCTTACCGCCACAGTGTGAATGTGAGCGCATTGAGTAGTTAGTTGATAGAAAAGCACTACCGGTATATAAATCTAATCCATTATATTATTATTATTATTAAATATTTCGAGACCATTTGTTTCGCCTTTTAAAAGAAAATATATGCATCACTGCCAATCAAATTATTCATGACATCGTAAATATGATGACATATTGACCACGCCTCCTCTATGTCCCTAGCCACGCCCCCACTGCCACATCTATAGCGGCAAACTGGGGGAAACCCTGTCACTATATTCCTACAGAAGCTCTTTTAATAATGTAAATATTAAATGTTATCATAACTGTGCCCGTTACTCCATGATACAGCATGTATATAAAAGTGAAGTGAAGTGAAGTGAATTATAATTATATAGCGCTTTTCTCTAGTGACTCAAAGCGCTTTACATAGTGAAACCCAATATCTAAGTTACATTTAAACCAGTGTGGGTGGCACTGGGAGCAAGTTGTGTAAAGTGTCTTGCCCAGGGACACAACGGCAGTAACTAGGATGGCGGATGCGGGGATCGAACCTGCAACCCTCAAGTTGCTGGCATGGCCGCTCTACCAACCGAGCTATACTGCCCCTTCCAACCTTGTTGGAAGTTTTTTTTTAATGCTTTATAGGCGTAACAGGTGAATCCCCATTATAAGATGTGTGTACCTAATGTCTCACATAATGATTGTGGATGATGGACACATTTCCTAAAAAGTGCAGTTTTCTTTTAAAACCCAGGAACGCACCACAGCATGATTATGGCATACTCTTACACTCCTAACAAATATTGTTTGTTTTTTGTGCGCCCTCACACAAGTGCCGCTTTTGTGAGCATAAAACACAGCGGCCGGTCAACTCGCTTCAAATAACAGAAAGCTCAAACTGAAACTATTCAATTCTAAAGTCACGCCTTCAGCTACAATTACTGAAGGAGTAAAAGCAGTGCACTGCTTGCAGTTCAACATGTCTGCAAAATAAATACTGTGCAGCCTGTTTTTAATATCCCTCCATTACTGTGGCGTGAACCTATAATTACGAGCACCAGCACGGCCACAGCACTGGAGCAGAATAGCGACGTCACTCGTGCGTGGTTTATGACGTCACTGATGGTCGGTCAATGGGTGTGACCCACTGGTGGAGAAGTACAATGTAAAAAGAAGGAGGTTCCTGTGAACTACAATCTATATCCTCAAGAAGTGAGGAATGTTGTGTACATCATAAAACCAACTCATCCATTTTCCAAATGGGACAGATGGAGACTATCCTAGATGCTGTGGCAGAGTCCACACTGGACTGATCAGCAGTCGATCAATAAATCTGTAGCATACATGGAGTCGCTTCTGGGCTGTCTGTCAGTTGGCTTTGAATATTCAGAGCTGGATTACATGTTAAGATGGGGGTTGGAAAAACAGAGCACAGAAACTGAGTCTGTGTGGATCTTAAGGCTGCACCATGCTGCAAAAACAATGAATACCCATTTTCTTACTTAAAGGCCTACTGAAACCCACTACTACCGACCACGCAGTCTGATAGTTTATATATCAATGATGAAATCTTAACATTGCAACACATGCCAATACGGCCGGGTTAGCTTACTAAAGTGCAATTTTAAATTTTGCACGCAATATCCTGCTGAAAACGTCTCGGTATGATGACGCCTGCGCGTGACGTCACGGATTGTAGAGGACATTTTGGGACAGCATGGTGGCCAACTATTAAGTCGTCTGTTTTCATCGCAAAATTCCACAGTATTCTGGACATCTGTGTTGGTGAATGTTTTGCAATTTGTTCAACGAACAATGGAGACAGCAAAGAAGAAAGCTGTAGGTGGGAAGCGGTGTATTGCGGCAGGTGTTGTGCTGGATAACGCACCCCGCCGTAGAATGCACCCCCTGACTGTTGTGCCGGATAACACAGCCGGTGTTTCATTGTTTACATTCCCGGAAGATGACAGCCAAGCTTTACCATTGGCCTGTGGAGAACTGGGACAACAGAGACTCTTACCAGGAGGACTTTGAGTTGGATACACAGACACGGTACCGTGAGTACGCATGCCGCTGTGGCTTCCAAACATTTGATCGCTTGCCCGTACGTGCGTGCCGCTATGTGCATGTCACGTACGTAACTTTGGGGACTTTGGGGAAATATATGTGCTTTATTAACTTTGGGGAGGTGAACGGTACTTTAGGCAGTGGGATTGAGTGTGTTGTGCAGGTGTTTGAGTTGTATTGGCGGGTTATATGGACGGGAGGGGGGAGGTGTTTGTTATGCGGGATTAATTTGTGGCATATTAAATATAAGCCTTGTTGTGTTGTGGCTAATATAGTGTATATATGTCTTTTGTGTTTATTTACTGTTCATTCCCAGCTGAATATCAGGTCCCACCCGCCTCTCACAACATCTTCCCTATCTGAATCGCTCCCACTGCTCTCTAGTCCTTCAC
The DNA here is from genome assembly GCF_033978685.3 of Nerophis lumbriciformis. Classification (NCBI taxonomy): domain Eukaryota; kingdom Metazoa; phylum Chordata; class Actinopteri; order Syngnathiformes; family Syngnathidae; genus Nerophis; species Nerophis lumbriciformis. The sequence continues at coordinate 18,587,210 of NC_084554.2, forward strand.
TCTCACTTTCCTCATCCACAAATCTTGCATCCTCGCTAAGATTAATGGGGAAATCGTCGCTTTCTCGGTCCGAATCACTCTCGCTGCTGGTGGCCATGATTGTAAACAATGTGCAGATGTGAGGAGCTCCACAACCTGTGACGTCACGGGCATATCGTCTGCTAATTCCGGTACAGGCAAGGCTTTTTTTATCAGAAACCAAAAGTTGCGAGCTTTATCGTAAAGATGTGCCCATTGAACAGGCAGCAGTCAGTATTGGCCGATTTTCATGAAAAAGTACATCATCTCAATTGCTGATTAAAGCCTTTTAATGCCGATCACAAATGCCGATCTCTTGTGGCAGATATTTTTTTTCATGAGACCACCGGCTGACGAGCTACTAGCCGCTAATTACAGTATGTAACGCCATAGACAGTGCGGAGCCGCTCCCCTAATTTAATAATATTTAGCTCATAACAGCAAATTAACTACATTTCTTAGTATCATTATCAGGTATCAATATCACTTGAGAATGAGGCTTAACATGTTACACACCAAGAGCAAGCCAGGAGCAGGCATGCTAATAGCTGTGCTAACCACTTAGCGAAGAAAAATAACAGAAGACATATGTAGGGATGCTCGGATCAGGGATGTATGCTGCCGATCCCGATACTAAGCAGAGTTTCCCCTAAATTGCTAAGTTACCTGTGGCGGTGGCGACGTGGTCACTGTGACATCATCGCACAATCTGCTATGATGATATGATTTTCTTTAAAAAGGGACAATATTTTTTATTAAATTAAATTAAATTTAAAAACAAATGTTATTATTAATTGGTATTAACATGTAATTTTTTTGTATCGTTTTGCCATATTTTCAAGTGTTGCTGCTTATTGTACAATGTACTTTGTTGAGAAATGGTGGTTGGAGACTTTTAATGACATTTTTTACTAAAAACGACTAGCAATAAATCTAGCATCTTTTTCTGGTATTGTTATAAAATAGACTCATGTTTAGAGACTCTACTTCAATGTCCCTGACTAAACAGGAAAGCTGCATGAGGTCACACTTGTTTCGCCTTGCTGCTCCAAATGGACTTTCTCTCCTTAAATCTACATTTTGTAGATTGCTGTCCGTGGGTATACGAATGCTATATTAAAGTTATGTCCACATCACAGACATGCTGACAACGCTCCAGACAATGACAGGCGTCTTGTTTACATCCGATTTCGGCAGTGCTGTTTTCGGTGATGAAAGTCTTTTTCTAGTGGGTAATTTTCGATGCATCACTTGTCAATAGTGCGCAAATATATCAATTCCTACTGTAACGACCAGCAGGTGGTAATGTTTAATCTTCGGGTGGTTTTGATTTTATGTTAATTTTTGCCATGATCACAAACGGAAAATTGGCGGAAAACGAGGAGGTGCTGTTGTGTTTCTGAAGAAGCACGGCGATGAAGATGTTTGCACGGGAGGTAAAATCTTATTGGAATTGTGCCATTTGTTATCAAAAGATTGGCAATTAAAGATAAAAATAGCCTTAAACTTTGTGTGACTTTCTCTTGAGGCTACAATATAGTATGTTACTTTTATTTGTTTTCACAAACCCTTATTTTCAAGGTGTGGTGGCCGTGATACAGCTGTGGCGGTGCGCCACATTAAGTTACATTAAGGCAGATCTGGGCAAATTAAGGCCCGGGGGCCACATGCGGCCCGTTAATCTTTTCAATCTGGCCCGCCGGACAGTCCCAAATAATTTTTTTAGATCTTTAAGATGGGAAAGTGTAGGTGCCATTATGATGTGCAGTGATGTTTTCTAATGACCGTAAGTCTTCAACTATACTAAGTATTTCAATGGTTGGAATCTGTGCTTTTGCATGATTTACTAGTTACTATGGTCATCTAATTAGTTACTATGGTAATGTAAGTCACAGCAGCTCAGACCAGGCACCAAGCTGTGTGGGTGGGGAGCGTTTCCACAGAGTGTTTCCAGAGCGGCGACCATGAAAGGGACAGACGCGGAAGGAGATTTTTACAACATAGTTCTAAAGCTTAGTGATATATCACATACATCAGATTGTAGGTGTTTTATTTTTTTTACATATTTCGCTGTTTGTTGCATTTTTGTTGCGTTTGGCTTGATTATATGTTTATCGAAAGGGGGTGTGACGTTCATATGTTGTCAATATTCAGTGTTTTATCCTTCATAGTTAATATTGTAAATCCCACATTCTTTATTTCATGTACATTCTGGGTGTCTCTTTTAGTAAAAAAATGTTTAATTCCAATCCGTTTTTTAAGGTGGTCTGTCATAATGTTTTCAGCATTCAATCAAACATGATTATGAAGTTTTGTATTAGTGTTCTTAAAAATCTGATATACCGGCCCCCAGATAAATTTTTTTCTCAAAATGTGGCCCCCCGAGTCAAAATAATTGCCCAGGCCTGCATTAAGGGGAAACCCTGCTGATCATCCCTGAGTGAGATCAGCCGACACCCATACAGATACCGATCACATATACTAACTGTAAATTTCTATTTTACTTTACCACATACAATTGTCTGAGCAAAACAACGTCAATAGTACACAATAACTTAACTAAAGCAAAAATGGCCGTCGATTACTCCTTTGGTTTTTGCCCTCAAAGTCCTCCTGTGTCCAAATGATTATTCCCTAAATTTGCAAACATTAACAAAAACAACAAAAAACTGTTTTTTAGAATATAAAAATATTAAACTAATCACTCTCGTATCGACCATATTCTGTGTCGACACTAAGGCTGAAACGACGCGTCGACGTAGTCGACGTCATCGGTTACGTAAATATGTCGACGCCGTTTTTGTGCGTCGGCGCGTCGCATATTTACGTCACACTACTGTCATGGCGGAGCGCAAAGCAGACGATGCGAGCGAGGGGAAAAAAGCACGCCAAAAGTCGTCAAAAGTGTGGGAGTATTTCAATAAACGGCCTAATAATGTTGTTGTATGCACACTGTGTCGAGCGGAAATGGCCTATCATAGCAGCACAACGGCTATGAACGAACATTTGAAAAGAAAACCCCCGACAGCGTTCTTGCCATCACCATCAACAAGTCAATCGTCCGCGTGCGTATACGTTGTCATTATTACACAAAAACATGAATGTGTCATTTGTATCTGCGTTGTAAATTCATAAACTAAAGCACCGTTTCGCTCTGAGAGGCGCGTTTGGCGTGCCTGTTCAGTGTTTACAAAGACGCGCTCCTCTTTAACGCTGTGGAGAGGCGGCGGCGGCCAGCGAGCGGCGAGGCGGGGCGCGCCGGGAGCGACGCCGCAATCGTGCCCAGGTGCGCGATCCGCGCAGTTGGAAGAGAAAAGACTTTGTGTAAAATTAAAAGATTGTAAACCTGGCAAAGCCGTCTGGCGTTCAGTCTGTCGGTCCTGAAAGAACCCCACGGCACAAGACGTGTCACAAACGCTAACGTTAATTAGTTGTGCAAATACCTTTTACAACATTAACAGTTACATATACATATGTACAAACGAACAATTAACTTTCACTTTAATCATACTATCATTGTTGTGTTATTAAGCAAAATAAGCAATACTTTTACTTTTGTTGAAATGTTTACACTGTACACTTTTTTGTATTGGATGTTTAGCTTTATTTTTGCACATTTTAGCAAATAAGCAATACTTTTACTTTTGTTGAAATGTTTACACTTGTTACAGAATATTTCCGTTTTGCACTTTTTTGTATTGGATGTTTATCTTTATTTTTGCACATTTTAAAGCAAAATAAGCAATACTTTTACCTTTGAAATGCTTATACTATTCCAGAATATTAAGATTTGCACTGGATGTATATTTGCACATTAAAAAGCAAATAAGCTACTTTTAATTTTGTTAAATGTTAAAACTTTTAAATGTTTACATTGTTACAGAATATTTTGTCATGTTGTTGTCAATGTTGACTGAGTGGCCATACTTTTTTTTTTGTAAATAAAAGCCATGCCTTTTGAAAAAAACTGGCCTACATTTATTTTTTCCTCTTCATTTTAAATAAAAAAAAAAAATCGGTAAAAGGAAAAATAATCTATAGATTAATCGAAAAAAATAATCCATAGATTAACCGATTAACCGAAAAAAATAATCTATAGATTAATCGATAGAAAAATAATCGTTAGCTGCAGCCCTAGTCGACACCACCAATTTATGGATCGATCTGCCCACCTTAAATGTTGTGCACTTCTGGCTGCGACAATGTTGACACATCAACAGTTATAGGCTCTTATATTATCCTCTCTTTAACTCTTATTAATCTGCGTGTAAATTTCCTGTTAATAACTGCTTACTTTCTGCTGTAAGGCGCTTCCATCTACACGTCTTAACCTTTACTAAGCACTTATTTCTTCAGTTGGTTCAAGCTGGCTTAGGCACTATCCTAATACTTGGTAATGATACTTAAGATACAAAGAAATGCTATTGATTTGCTGTAATGGAGGTGATTAGTATTAACTGGGTTAGAGTTAGAGTTAGGGTCAGCCAGAAGGGATCAGGGTTTGTGATCACCATTGAATAGCAATAATCAGCAATGGCGATGACATACTTTTTCATGAAATTCGGCTGATTGATCAGCACATCCCTAGAAATAAATGCTTGGTAAAGTGTCGATTGAAGAGCGGTACAGCTGAAAGTAAACAGTTATTAACATGAAATTAACAAGTATGTAGGAGCCATTTATGCTTTCTTTGTGTTGAGTTCATTTTGTTTAGGTTTGGTGTGCAATGTTTCAGCTGACCACTGGTGGCAGTATCACAGAGCATGGGGTTCTGGTAGCAGGAGGTCACACAGTTTTTCCTCTTAGAAAGCTCACAACATTATATTGTCAGACACTGCTGTTGCATGCTCCTAACATAAGTACATGTAGGGCTGGGCGATATGGATGAAAAAGTATTTCTTGATATATTTTTACTTAAACTCGATATTCAATATATATCTTGATATATTTTCTGGTGAAAGTATACATATAAAGATATTCATTTTTGAGCGAGATTCACAAAAATGTAAGTGAATGACAACTGTACTGCAAACAGTCAGTGGCACTTTTATTAACCCAGTCAAGATGGGTATTAACAGCACAGAAAGAAAACGGTTTAAGTAGCACAGAATTGATTGATTGATTGATTGATTGAGACTTTTATTAGTAGGTTGCACAGTGAAGTACATATTCCGTACAATTGACCACTAAATGGTAACACCCGAATAAGTTGTTCAACTTGTTTAAGTCGGGGTCCACTTAAATTGATTCATGATACAGATATATACTATCATCATAATACAGTTATCACACAAGATTATCATCAGGGTGTATACATTGAATTATTTACAATTCGGGGTGTGGATGGGGGGGTTAGGTTTGGTTGTTATCATCAGTCATCAACAATTGAGAACAGAGAAATGGATATTGAAACAGTGTAGGTCTGACTTGGTAGGATATGTACAGCAAGTAGTGGACATAGAGAGAGAGAGAGAGAGAGAGAGAGAGATCAGAAGGCATAACATAAATAAAATAGAAAAATATTCTTTATATGTGAAATAAATAACATAGCTGTGCAAATAATACATTTTTGGCAGCATTTCTCGGCTTGGCAACTCGAGAACAGTTTTGATTTGGGCTTACATGGTAAACAACTCAAATGAATGCTTTATCCAAACGCACACATTTGTCCAAATGTGGCCAAGTAGACGCATTGTGGGTTTCCTGGACGTCGTCTACATCAGTGTTTTTCAACCTTTTTTGAGCCAAGGCACATTTTTTGCGTTGACCACCAGTAGAAATCATTAAAAAACAAAACTCAGTTGACAGTAAAAAGTCATCGTCGCAATTGTTGGGTTTGACTTTAAAGCATAACCAAGCATGCATCACTATAACTCTTGTCTCAAAGTAGGTGTACTGTCACCACTTGTCACATCACACCCTGACTTATTTTGACTTTTTTGCTGTTTTCCTGTGTGTAGTGTTTTACTTCTTGTCTTGCGCTCCTATTTTGGTGGCTTTTTGTCTTTTTTTGGTATTTTCCTGTAGCAGTTTCATGTCTTCCTTTGAGCGATATTTCCCGCATCTACTTTGTTTTAGCAATCAAGAATATTTCAGTTGTTTTTATCCTTCTTTGTGGGGACATTGTTGATTGTCATGTCATGTTCGGATGTACTTTGTGGACGCCGTCTTTGCTCCACAGTAAGTCTTTGCTGTCGTCCAGCATTCTGTTTTTGTTTACTTTGTAGCCAGTTCAGTTTTAGTTTAATTCTGCATAGCCTTCCCTAACTCACCTTTTGTTTATTTTTTGTTTAAGCATTAGACACCCTTTTACCTGCACGCTGTTTCTGACATCTACAAAGCAATTAGCTATCGGCTGCCACCTACTGATATGGAAGAGTATTACACGGTTACTCTGCCGAGCTCTAGACAGCATCAACACTCAACAACAACACATCATTTGCAGACTATAATTACTGGTTTGCAAAAAATATTTTTTTACCCCAAATAGGTGAAGTTAGATCATCTCCCGCGGCACACTACAGTCTGGTGTGCCGTGGGAGATGATCTAACTTCACCTATTTGGGGTAAAAAAATATTTTTTGCAAACCAGTAATTATAGTCTGCAAATGATGTGTGGTTGAAAAACACTGGTCTACATCACTAAAACAAAAATCTAAAGGAGAATCCCTCTGCCATCTTCAACTAGATTTTTAATAAATAAATCGCTATTGTCTCCTACGACTCTCTCGCCGTCTTTCGGGATGTCTGTTGTGATTTCCCTTCCTGGTTCGATGACCCGCCCTATCTTGCCTCTGATTGGCCTAATCTCAACCAATCGTGACTCATCATAGTAAACAACCAACCAATCATGGATGTTCTTATACGTGCAAGCACGTCTTGGAAGGAGGAAGGTGTGGGCTTTAGTAGCCCATGAAAGAGAGTGAGGAGTGGGGGAGAACAAGGAACACAACAAATAAGCGGCGTTTGGTCATTTTAACGTGAAATAAATTATATCGATATTATGATATTTTGTTAATTCATATCTTGTTCAAAAATATATCGATATATCTTACAAACTCGATATATCGCCCAGCCCTAATCATAAATATTATTTCCATAGTCAGCAAAACGCTATAATGTACAAACAAAACATATATGTTGGTACAAATAATTAAAAACAGAAGATTTGTCTTTAAATATGTTTCACTTTTTTAAATTTTTTTAAAATAATAAAAAAAAAAAAAAAAAGTGTCATAACCAATTATTGAAATTATACTACAGTATAAAGCCCTTTTGACACCGCCCTACCCAGCAGCCACAAATTGATTGCTGTTTTGAAACACTGTAATGTCGGCACTTTAAAGTACAGTAAAACCCTGCACATCATTTAATATTGTTGCATTTATTACTTAGTTATATTTTTTCTACATGTTTTTTTTAAAAGTACTGATTTGGCACCACAGGTATGGGATGGTATAAATGAGCTCAGGGAGAAGAAAGCCATTCCCTTACATTGTCAATACAGGTCAATACACAGATATAAGCCTCAGAATTGCACCATGAACCTTGTACAGTGAGCTCATAAGAGCAGATGGGGCCAGGACAGAACGAGACTGTCATGTGATACCTGTTCACACCCTGTAAATCACAACTCTAAAGGAGGCTAACCTCTGACTTCTACAGGACACGTTACGACTGCAGTGCGTAATCGCTACAACGGCGGACTCTTTCCGTTTTTATTCAAGTCAATGTGCTCATTTCCACAGCTTGCAGTACGGCACCGCCATGGCGTTGCCATTACGGATCCATGCGCTAAATATATACGAGGAGCTTCTATTTTTGCCAGTCGCCACAACAGGGCGGATCAACTCAGCTAAAATCTGCCTGACTTGGACAGGAAGTCATGCACAAATAGAAAATAAATTATTCGGTTTACAATAAAAAATAAAACAGTCCATCTTCAAGGCGAATCGTTTTATACACTTTGAAATGTCCTAATGGGCGGAGACGGACATAGGTGCTGATTATTTTCGCCTGCCTCTGATTAGTGTTTGGGACGCTCACCTGCTCCCGGGCACTAATCAGAGAGCTATTTATTCCTGCTTCTCGCCACACTCAGTCAGGCTGTCTTGTTTGCTTCACGCAACAGTTACGTTCGTATATCTTTTTGATTCCTGTTCTAAGCTTTGCCATAGCTTCTGCGCGATCGGCACGCTTTCCTGCATTTTGCGTATTCTTGACTGAGTTATGGAAAATAAATCATTTTCCTACCTGCACACTGCTTCCAGAGTCTGCATCTTGGGGAAACGACCAGTGCATTTACATGCGACCCCGCCGTAACTACTGTCTTTTTTACGAGTCAAGTCAGTCAATGCCGTCTCAGACGAGCCCGGATGGGTATTGATGGACGGTAAACCTCGAGAAGCTCCGCTGTGTTTACTTCAGTGTTTACTTTATCATATGATTATGCGCGGATTCGGAAGATCTCATAAAAGTCTGCGCTATTTTGCTGCAACAGAACGGTGGTGAGGATTGCCGGACAACAGATGGCGGTGACATTTGGTGGCGATTACGCACCACAGCCATGACGCATTTGTGGAAATCAGGGGTTACTGTCCTATCATCAAGCCATATTAATTATAAAAGGTGGCAATAATAGTAAAAATGAATGGGGTAAAAAAGGTTATATTTTACTTGCTTTTGACTGTACACAATTTCAGGTGAGAAGTGTCCTTAGGCCTAGCTGCCATCACACTTTTTTAACCAATCGACATCGCTAACATTCTTTGTAGGCCAGTCACTGCACATCAAAGTCAAAGCTTTATCAATACGCACGCGCATTTTTTGATAGTAACAAAAAGATTGATCTAACCATTGTGGTTTTGACCTGATACAATATTGTTTGTTGAAGTTACTCTCGATATTTGTATAATTCGCTCACCTTGTTTACATTCAAGAGCTCTAGCTTAGCTGCTGACGTATGCGGTAACATATTACATCATTTCCAGTTGTATTATTTTGTCAAAACTATTGTTAATGTTCTTGTTATTTTACTGTTAATAGATATTTCAAACGTTCAAGATCGTTGAATGGTTTCATTTTTTATTACAATTATAATCAGACAAAAACAAAAGATAGCAGTGTAACAATATCAATATATATATTTTTATTTATGACCTACCATTTGCTCTGATTAAAATCCTAGTTTATGCCCTTACAGCCCTCCTACGTCCAGGGACTTACTCCCTGAGTTTGTAAACAATAACAAAAACTACACAATATTTTTTAAAGTTAAAAATGTCGATGTAACTAATGTGGTATCAACCTGATACTGTCCCTACTTAGTATTGTTACTGCCAATATTTGTTTCCATCTGCCCAAATTGTTTACATTCAAGAGCTCAAGCTTGCCACTAGCGTATCCTCCTATGTTGTGTAGTGTAGCATGTTCAGCTATTCCTCATCCTCCATTGATACTTGTAAGAAACATGGCCATGGCGGCTAGGATTGTTGATTTGGAAGTGACTTTACGCTGTGGAGTAATGTCAGCTAACGAGAATGCTAATTCACAAGAAGGACGCGGTCGTTTGCTTGTCACTGTCAAATTTGCAGACACAGCGAGAATGTGTCATCAACAAGCATTGTCACAATATAACGGTAGTAATAAAAGCTCAATTGTCGGCCAAATGCATATAATTCACATATTGTATATAATCTAAATCACCCAACTCTATCCCCACAGCCTCATTCTTAAGAGCAGTCATAGCTAAAGCTTGTCCTTAAAGGGGAAGTGCACTTTTTTGGGGAATTTTGCCTATCGTTCACAATCATTACGAAAGACATGACGACGGATGTATTTTTTAATGCATCCTAAATGCTAAATAAATGCAATCAAAAGTCTACAAGGTTGGATAAACTGTCACAAATACGCTTGAAGTAATGCATATTCATTCATATTCAAATTGTAGTGATATCATAAGATCTGAGTGTGTCTTTAATAGAAGTGGGGGAAATAATAGATTTTTACAGTAATCGCAATTCAGACATGGACGATTATAAAATCGATTAATAAACGTCAAGAATTTATAATCGATGTATTTATTGTAAATGATGTAATGCAAACCGAGAGGTCCGACCAGCTCCTTATTACAGGGCACTTATGTTCCAGTTTTGCACACATTTAAAATCCATCCATTTATTTTATACCGCTTGTCCCTTTCGGGGTCCAACTGGAGCCTATCCCAGCTGCATTCGGGCGGAAGGCGGGGTGCACCCTGGACAAGTCGCCACCTCATCGCAGGGCCAACACAGATAGACAACATTCACATACTAGGGCCAATTTAGTGTTGCCAATCAACCTATCCCCAGGTGCATGTTTTTGGAGGTGGGAGGAAGCCGGAGTACCTGGAGGGAACCCACGCAGTCACGGGGAGAACATGCAAACTCCACACAAAAAGACGAGAAAGATCGAACCCAGGACCTTCGTATTGTGAGGCACAAACCCCTGATCCACCGTGCTGCCCCACATTTAATATAACATAATAAATGTAATGGGAATTAATTTAACCGTTTCTTTATTACAAATGCACTGTTTTAAATGTTGCAAGTGATAAATGGTTATTTATTGAAATGAAAATACATTTAAAACTGCATAAATATACATACATTAATGATGCATCAATAATCGATTTTTAATCGAATCGTCGCTCTTCAACCGTAAGGTGCCCAAAGATTCCCACCTCTAGTCTTTCGTAATACCAAACACCGGTTTAAAAAGCAGGACTATAATTATAGGCACCACTGACTCTATGAATATCTTGAAAATATTTCAGCACAAACATTGAAAGAGCATTTTGTTCATGTGTGCTACTGTTTAAACTTAGAAGTACTACCCAACAGTGGGCAGATACCTGACACACGCACACACAAAAGGAAGGCATTCTGTGTAACGACACACACTTCTCTCATTACACCAGCACAACTGAGCTGTTGGCGTTAATTAGGAACCCAAGAAACGACAATGAAAGGTCTTCTGTGGAACGGACATGGATATTTAGACTGAGAGGCGACGGAATGGCAGACATCAGGTTCTGCAACTAGTGATGAAACATACGACAGAGACTAAGGTTAAAAAAAAAAAAAGGTCAAAGAAGCAGAAAAAGACAGCGCCCAAAAGCCTCTGGCTTGTTATTCAATTCTGGGAGTGGCACGGAGCCCCAGGGAGGGAGGAGGGTGTCTGTGCGAGAAAGACACACTTGTGTTGTAATTAAGCTCATAAGATACACAAAACAAGGGTGTACTCACACTCGAACATTCACACCAAGCTGGACTTGGGCCATCACTGCTTTCTGACTGCAGTTTTACTGACTTTATAAATGATTTTGACTGAGTTGGAAATATTTATATAGTGGTAGGTCGCTGCTGGGGATGCATAATTCTTTTGGCCACAAATAAGATCTCTTTATTTTTCCCTGAAGACTCTATTATCGATTACGATTCCTATTTTTAGTAGAAAAAAAGCACAGTACAAAAGACAACAGAGGGCCGGGGATGGCTGGTGTCATCAGGTTATTTGTAATGAAATAGGATAATAAAAAGGCTAAATAAACGGTAAACTCGGGCTGGGCGATATATCGAGTTTGTAAGATATATCAATATATTTTTAAACAAGATATGAATTAGTAAAATATCGTAATATCGATACAATTTATTTCACGTTAAAATGACCAAACGCCGCTTATTTGTTGTGTTCTTTGGTATCCCCCGCTCCTCCTTCCAAGACGTGTTCGCACGTATAAGAACATCGATGATTGGTTGGTTGTTTACTACGATGAGTCACGATTGGTTGAGATTAGGCCAATCAGAGGTAAGATAGGGCAGGTCATCAAACCAGAAAGGGAAATCACAACAGACATCCCAAATGACGACGAGAGAGTCGTAGAAGCGGGCGATTTATATATTAAAAAACTAGTTGAAGATGGCAGAGGGATTCTCTTCTTTAGATTTTTCTTTTGGTGATTCAGACGACGTCCAGGAAACCCACAATGCGTTGACTTGGCCACATTTCGACAAAAGTATGCGTCTGGATAAAACATTAATTTGAGTTGTTTACCATGCAAACCCAAATCCAAACTGTTCTTGAGTTGCCATATTTGGCACGAGAAATGCTGCCAAAAATTTATTATTTGCACAGCTAAGTTATTTATTTTACGTAGAAAGAATATGTTTCTTTTTTATTTATGTTATGTAATTCTTTGCTACTTAAACAGTTTTGTTTATGTGCTGTTAATACCCATCTTGACTAACTGGGTTAATAAAAGTGTTTACAGTACAGTTGTCATTCACTTCAATTTCAGTGAATCTCGCTCAAAAATGAATATCTTTATATGTATACTTTCACCGGAAAATATATCGAGATATATATAGAATATAGAGTTTAAGTAAAAAATATATTGAGATATACTTTTTCGTCTATAGCGCCCAGCCCTACGTTAAACATGTATTTAAAGACACATCTGTGTGTCTTTATTTATTATTTGTATCAATAAAAAAGTGAAATTCTACAAATGAACACCACTGGTTACATATTTTACCAGGAAAGTGTTGCTAAACAACAGAAGATTGTCTCTAAGTTGTGTCTCCAAGTTCTTTCTTAGCGCTTATGAAATTGACAACGGTTGGGCTGCTTCTGAAGGTTTTGTTTGTTTCTGCTTGCAAAATACCTACATCACCCAGAAGTCTTAGCGGTGGGGCGTAACCAGAAGTATAGAAGGTATAGTACTTGCGAAGACATTAGCGAATACGAATATCCTGCAGTTGTAAACAAAAAGTTATTGTGTTTCTGAAAACTGTTCCTCAGTCATTGAAACAAGCAACAAACGTAACATTTTGCACACTCTGCACGCGCTTGTACGCATGCTCTCCGGGCTTGTTGAGGCGTTTATCTTTCGCCTTTTGTGACCACTTGTATTTGATTACCAACTCAAGACACACTCCTTTCTTTCACTTTTAATGCATACCTGTCCTTGCTATATATAGCAACACAGTTGCAAAATTGGCCCGACCTAACCCCTTCTGCTGTGTCTTATTAACCTGCAAAGCAGGTGTGTATGAGATGTCTTGTAAAGCAGCATTACAATACATCTGCCAGTTACATTATATATTTTTCATGAGCTAGGGCGAACCCGGCTGAGCCTACGGTAGCTTGGAGGCGCAAGACATGATAAACAATTAATTTAACAATTATTTTTTCACCCAAAATAGTCAAAATTATTTAATTGTATTAAGATTTAAAATCAATCATTCTTGCAGCCTTAGTTGCAGCTGTCATTATTGACTTTCGAGATCGCATTAATTATCTTTAGTGCACAAACAAACGTAGGTCATATTTTTTCAGGATTTAGCAAGCTTTTTTCCCAATATATTCTCCGATACAAGCAGTCCTACTTGTGCAGAGCTAAAAGCCAGTTAATGTCCTCCAAAAAGCACACATGGTTGGTCTTTTGTTGTATTTTAGTCAAGTCATTTACAAACAGTAAAGATGGTAGGCTATGGACTACTATAGGAGCTATCAGATACACAACAGCTAAGCACACAATAGCACACAAGCTGGACTTGAGTAATAAGTGTCCTTCATTGAACGATAGCTGTTTAAAATAGCAATATAAACAAGTATCAAATAATTATAGTTGCATATTACTTACACATACAAAGTCTCCAAGGCAAGAAGCATATTAGAAAGTATTCAGTAAGAAAAATGTCCACATTATTCAACTTACTGCGTCTCGAGCTTAACTTCATGAATGATTAAAAAAACTGCATAAGTCCATTCCAATCAGTTAATAATAAATATGTTATTGTTTTTTATACCTACCATTGTTCTTTGACTCATTTCACTTGATCAAACATTTTCTAACATTCCAAACAGCACAATGATAAAAGTATGTATGATTCCTGCTGATATCATGTCAGATCAATATTGCTATTGGCCAATTCTTAAGGCTCCAATATTTTTTTTTATCATATTTGAAGGGAAATGTTTAAATGGGACACCTCTACTTTTAAAAGTTAAAGTACCAATGATTGTCACACACACACACTAGGTGTGGTGAAATTATTCTCTGCATTTGACTCATCACACTTGATCGCCCCCTGGGAGGTGAGGGGAACAGTGAGCAGCAGCAGTGGCCGTGCCTGGGAATCATTTTTGGTGATTTAACCCCCAAGTCCAACCCTTGATGCTGAATGCCAAGCAGGGTCCCATATTTATAGTCTTTTGTATGACTCGGCTGGGGTTTGAACTCACAACGTACCGATCTCAGGGCGGACAACAAGGCCACTGAGTAGGTAACCTTAAACTGTAATGCCTAAAGGACACTGCCATGCAACACACTGACCAACATGCAGTGGGGTTGAGAACTGTGCATGCCTGGGACGGGAGTCTCTTTATACAAACATAATACAGTGTTCTCAAGTCTTTAAAAGGTCAGAATTTTAACTGCAAAGTCAGTGGTTTCTTTAAATAACAGCAGCAAATACAACAAATGTTTGTAAAATCTTCACAAATCTAACCATGTGAAAACCTGTCAGAGTTTATTAAATATGCAAGTTTGTATGTTTGGGGTTAAATGTTAGCTTATATTGGTATACGACGGCGGAAAAGATCATCAGGACCCCTCTTCCTCCTATCCAGGAGATCGCAAAAAGCCACTGCCTGACCAGGGCTCAGAAAATCTGCAAAGACTCCTCCCACCCCCACCAAGGACTGTTTTCACTGCTTGACTCTAGAAAGAGGTTCTGCAGCCTCCGAAGCAGAACCTCCAGGTTCTGTAACAGCTTCTTCCCTCTGGCCGTAAGACTCTTGAACGCATCATAATTAAATTATCCTCTCAACTCCTCCCAAAATGGATTAACTCGCTGGAATAAAAAAAGAAAATATAACATCCATAAATGTGGACGCATGTGAAAAAGTGCAATATATTTATCTGTACAGTAATCTATTTATTTATTTAAATATGTTTATATATATTTATTTATTTTATAATTATATTGATATATTATTTATATATATATTTATTTATTTATATATGCACCTTATTGATTTTTTATCCTGCACTACCATGAGCTTATGTAACGAAATGTCGTTCTTATCTGTCTGTGCTGTAAAGTTCAAATTTGAATGACAATAAAAAGGAAGTCTAAGTAAGTCTAAGTCTATATTCTTGTCCAAAAGACATGACTGTACACTTGTTCGTAGATATCCAAAGTCGGTTTATGAGCAAGACATTACAGGACTGGCTGCTACACAGAGTAGACCATGCAGGTTTACTGTAAAATAATTTGAAAAAATCAGCGATGTATGAATGTAAGATGGACCATCTGCCCCACTGATGATATTTTCATACTGCATTAAAGGGTCAGAGAAGAGAGGACACACTCGTACCTTTGGAAGCTTGTTATGTAACAGCGGATGAAGAGTGTGATGTTCAAGCTTTTGAAAAGCACATAATCCAAAATTAATGAATAAAGCTCTTAGGGATAACCCACACAGAGGGTTCACTGAAAAGTCAAACAGTGACTTCTCTAAATATAATTACAGCGGTACCTCTGTTTTAGTTAGAAATCTGTTTGAAAAGGTTTGGCGAACACCAAAAGCAAATTTTCCCGTAGGAAATAATGTATCGAATCGAATGTAATCGAATGAATTTGTTCCAGACGCCAACAATGATGGCCAACCAGAAAATACGTCTGACGTCTGCAAGGCTGTATCACCCCAAAGAAAAAAAGGGCCTGAATCAAGACGGTGATCCGGAATCCGGATCATTGTCCATTTCCTGAAAATGTGCCCATAACATTTTGAGTTGTTTATAGTGGAATGAAAAAAGCAGAGTGAAGCCCCTTGTCAGTCATCTATCTTTGTCTCTGTAGGTGAAGGTGGGGTGGCTAGCACAGACTAGGGCTGCAACGATTAGTCGACATTGTCAACAAATGTCCGAAATAAAATTTGGCACAGACAATTATATTTGTCGACAATAGTCTTGACGTCATCACTCCTGTTTTTTCAGCCGGAAGTGGGTCACTCGCAAAAACATCACCCGTGATAGCGTGTATAGAGTGAGGATATTTCCTCTTATTCTTGTTAACAACATGAATAACTTGCTCATTTTGCAAAGCGTACCTTGTTTTTATGGCAGTTCATCTGTGATACGCGAGCATTTAAAGCGGACACATGAAGTCAGACATTTGGAGGGAATGGGGACACAGCCTTGGTAAGAGTATTGTTAGCTTCTACCTTGCTAGCGAGCTAACAAGAGTGAGAAAACTAACAAACAATCATTTTAGCCAAAGTCAGCCACCTAAACTTTGTCTACATCAATTCTAGTACGTTTTAAACCAGTGTCAATTTGCAATGCCAAAAAAAGGCTCTTTAATAAACGCTAACCGCGCACGCACGCTTGTCGATTAATCGTTAAGATAATCGTTGACTAATTGATAGGGGTGTAACGGTACACAAAAATTTCGGTTCGGTACGTACCTCGGTTCAGAGGTCACGGTTCGGTTCATTTTCGGTACAGTAAGAAAACAACAAAATATATATTTTTTGGTTATTTATTTACCAAATTTGTAAACAATGGCTTTATCCTTTTAACATTGGGAACACTATAATAATTCTGCCCACGTTAATCAACATTAAACTGCCTCAAGTTGATGCTCAGATTAAATAGAATGACATAACTTTTTTTCTACATATAAAAAGTGCAACATTAAACAGTTTCAAGTCAACCTATCATGCTTAATTTATTACAGCATTTGGGAAGCCTGCAGTTGATTTATTATGTAAATGTTATATTTTTATCAACATGTGATAGCAGGGACCCTGCCATTCAAAACTGAGGTAGATCCCCACGACTTGATCAATTGAAAAGTAGCTCGCCTGCAGAAAAAGTGTGAGCACCCCTGCACTACAACAATATTTACACCTTTACACACACACACACACACACACACACACACACACACACACACACACACACACACGTACACACAACACGACACAAAGTGTGACTTTAATTCTCACCCTGTCATCATTCTTCTCTTCTTAATGTGAAGTCAATAAACTAGTCTGATCTTACTGACACCAACATATTAAATAACCCACTTCTAAAATATGAAAACATATCTCATATTCCAAATATAGGAGAGCATTAATAGATGAAATTGCATATTAATGAAATGTGCATCCTGTAAATGGAGAGTAATAGATCATACAGAACTTTATTGATTGAACAATTTGAAATCAACGTTCCAGTAGCAACAACACTGAATACAGTAGCAGGGAACAGGACAATAATAATAGCAGCACAGAAGGGGAAAAAAAGGAATAAAGTAAGAAAAACGGAAATGCAATATGAAATACACAGATCAAAAGCCAATTTTTTGCACATTATTCATTTAAAAACATGTGCCTAATATAATAAAGTATCTATTAGGAGTGTAACGGTACACACAAATTTCGGTTCGGTACGTACCTCGGTTTAGAGGTCACGGTTCGGTTCATTTTCGTTACAGTAAGAAAACAACAAAATATAAATTTTTTGGTTATTTATTTACCAAATTTTTAAACAATGGCATAACATGCATATACACACAGGGTCCATTGCCAGGGTTAATGCGGCCAACATATATAAAATAAAAACTAAATAAGATAAGGCTCAGAATGGTTTCTTAACAAAACCTTTCTACATATAAAGTGCTTTTTTTGATTGATTGATTGATTAAGACTTTTATTAGTAGATTGCAGAGTACAGTACATATTCCGTACAATTGACCACTAAATGGTAACACCCCAATAAGTTTTTCAACTTGTTTAAGTCGGGGTCCATGTTAATCAACATTAAACTGCCTCAAGTTGTTTCTCAGATTAAATAAAATGACAAATATTTTCTTCTACATATAAAAAGTGCAACATTAAACAGTTTCAAGTCAACTCAGCCTCAGATTAACTTTTCTTTTCCCCCCCAGCCTGGCTAACTTGGCAGTAAGAGGATATATGGGCTCATTGTTCTTTCACCATAGAAGTGGGTCAAAATCTAGTTTTTAATGCAATATGGACTCATATCTGCTGCTATAAAAACATTTGTTATTGCTTTAGCCCTGCCTGACTCGCCGAGGAGAGGCTGCTTGAATGCGGTGGTGACGCTTCAAATGGGTTAGCATGTGTTATGAGAGTAGCGTATGTGTGTGTGTGGCCCTTTAATATGTGAGGTGAGTGTGTGGGCGAGCGAGGTGAGGGAACGGTAGGTGAGTGCGGGAAGTGGCTAGTGTTTTGTTGGATTGGCTGTGTGCAAGACCTCAATAAAGCCACGATTTGCAACTAATCGCTGGACTTGTCATTTACCCTGGAGTCCGGAGCTGTGGAGACCCACTGCCGGGTAGAGTGAAGGGTGTTGCCCCCGAGAACACATCGGCCCTGGAGGAGTGTCTCCCCTGCGTTCCTCGACTACGGTCTGGGAGCCGGAAGCAGGAAAGGTGCAACACATGTTTGACGTGTTGTCAGAAGCAGCTGCTGAACAATGTCGGCAAACCTCCGTCCTCCATTGTTGTATCGCGCAGCCAAAGTGTTCCCAAACAGGAGATCTTAACGAGGCAGGAGGGTCTTCCAGCTCTGGCTTTTACATGTTGTCCTAGCCCGGTCGCTGCTAGCATGTGTACTCATTCGGTACACCTCTGAACCGAACTGAAACCCCCGTACCGAAACGGTTCAATACAAATACACGTACCGTTACACCCCTAGTATCTATATATAGTGATTTTTCTTATTCTAAAAATGAAAAAAAAACTAAGTGCTACACAACATCCATATTTTAACAGTGAGGCTCATCAACTCTATATAGTAGACATACGTAATGAATTGTGTGCCATATGATGCAGTTTAATAATGTAAACTGCATCTATCTTCAAAAAGGTTTCCTATAAAATAGGCAAAACATTTTTTTATTTTTTTTTAAATCTATGTCTAATGTGTTTTATATAAAGACAACTTTAAAGTTAAAAGTTAAAGTACCACTGATAGTAACACACACACACACACTAAGTGTGGTGAAATTACCCTCTGCATTTGACCCATCCCCTTGTTCCACCCCCTGGGAGGTGAGGGGAGCAGTGAGCGGCAGCCACGCTTGGGAATCATTATTGTGATTATCTTGCTCACAATTGCGATTCTCTAGGACACAAATCCCAAACACGCAAAATATATTCAGGTCCTTTGTTCATGTGTTAAAGAGATGACTATTATTATTATTATCATTACCATTATTACCATTGGTCTCCTCATTGTCTCATTCTACTTTAAAAATACTTCCAGTGCTCTTTTTGCCATTTTTAAATGGGAGGTCCCGCAAGGACAGTTGACGGGGACTTTCTTGAAAGAGATGAATACAAAGACTGATAATAATCCATCATGTGATAAAAGGTGGAACGCTTGTTCGCTAGACGGTAACTTCAAGGATTATAAGTCAATGATTAATGCGATTGCTCCTCCCACAAGCTAAATAACGATAGCCAGAAAGTCTTGCTGGTGGCGTCGGCCATCAGAGGGAGGGGGAAGTGTCGGTCGTCATGCCAACGACAGTGCAGCGAGGGTCCTTGAGTAAAAATGTCAGTGTTTGGTTGTGATGCAGCTTGTCAAGAATAATACATTTAAAATGTTGTCATTTAGAAATTAGATTGCATGGGTGTGTGAATCAAAACCACATTTTTTGCAGGCCTCCTTTGGCTTGTTCATGTTCCAAAAATTATACTTTATGTGAGACTTCCCCAAATTCCAAGACACTCAGTTTCATGATGCTACAACTTGATACATTCTTTCACACCTGTCAACATTCACCATGTCCTCCCTGATGGTCTCCTCCCTCCCCATTGAAAGCGGACACAGGAATGAATGAATTCTCTGTACGTCTACAATAGTGTTAGCCCCACGCACACACGAACACACACACACACACACACACACACACACACACACACACACACACACACACACACACACACACACACACACACACACACACACACACACACACACACACACACACACACACACACAGAGTATCTCTTTGGGAACGATTGTTGCAGAGCCAGGCTTTACACATCGCAGCGGAATGCATAGCAGCACAAACACACAGAGGTCACATTCATTCCAAAACAAACTGGTAGCAATCACATAGGAGGCTAGTCATATATCTAGGGCTCATTGTGATTTAGTTGTTGAGGAAATGACGGATTCTAAGAGGATGCAGATGATTATGAATCGAAGGACAAACATCCAAATATGGTTTATTTAAGTATGTTCGAAAAAAAAAAAAGTAATACAGATGGTTCTGAAATGTGGAACAAGGCAGGAGGAAAGGAGAAGTCATAAAGGTTTTGTACAATTCAACTGACGTGTAAGGGGAACACAGATTTAGATTTAAATGCTCCAAAGTAGGGCTGGGGATTTATCGAGTTAGTAAGATATATCGATATATTTTTAAACAAGATATGAATTAAGAAAATATCATAATATCGATATTAGGGCTGGGGGATATGGCTTTTTATTAATATCTGAATATTTTTAGGCCATGTCACGATACACGATATATTAGGGATTCTCATGTTGTGCGATTCAGAATCGATTCTCATTTAAAAAAAATCGATTTTTATTTTTTTTCCCATTTTTTTTCTTGTTTTTTTTTTAATTTATCAATCCAACAAAACAATACACAGCAATACCATAACAATGCAATCCAATTCCAAAACCAAACCCGACCCAGAACACTCAGAACTGCAATAAACAGAGCAATTGAGAGGAGACACAAACACGACACAGAACAAACCAAAAGTAGTGAAACAAAAATGAATATTATCAACCACAGTATCAATATTAGTTACAATTTCAACATAGCAGTGATTAAAAATCCCTCATTGACATTATCATTAGACATTTATAAATACAATTTTAAAAAAGAACAATGGCTTACACTTGCATCGCATCTCATAAGCTTGACAACATACTGTGTCCAATATTTTCACAAAGGTAAAATAAGTCATATTTTTGGTTCATTTAATAGTTCAAACAAATTTACATTATTGCAATCAGTTGATAAAACATTGCCCTTTACAATTATAAAAGCTTTTTACAAAAATCTACTACTCTGCTTGCATGTCAGCAGACTGGGGTAGATCCTGCTGAAATCCTAATGAATAGAGAATCGTTTTGAATCGGGAAAATATTGTTTTTGATTCGAGAATCGCGTTGAATCGAAAAAAATCGTGACCCCAAGAATTAATATTGAATCGAATCGTGGGACAGCCAAAGATTC
Organism: Nerophis lumbriciformis; assembly: GCF_033978685.3. Taxonomy (NCBI): domain Eukaryota; kingdom Metazoa; phylum Chordata; class Actinopteri; order Syngnathiformes; family Syngnathidae; genus Nerophis; species Nerophis lumbriciformis. The sequence goes on from NC_084554.2 coordinate 18,608,568, forward strand.
GCAGCCCTAAGATATATATCTCGATATTTTGCTTTAGCCTTGAATTAACACTTGATGCATATAAACACACCAGTATGATGATTCTATGTGTCTACATTAAAACATTCTTGTTCATACTGCATTTATATATGCTAATTTTAAACTTTCATGCAGAGAGGGAAATCACAACTAAGTTAATTGACCAAAATTGTATTTATTAAACAATTATTAAGCAGTGGCACAAACATTCATGTTATTTCAAAACAGAAAGTGCAAGATTGTCAGAGACATTTTAAAACAAGCTATTAGTGCACTTGTGTGCATGATGTCAAGTGCACTTTTTGTACAGAACGCCACTACAATAGTTAAAAACAAATAAAGTGCACTTTTGGACATGATGTCATACAAGATATTTCAATAACTGTCAAATAAAAATGAACTGCATAATAGGAAATCAAATAGTGTATGTCCTTCGCTATGTGGTAGGTTGCTGCGGACGTTATCTCCTTCTGTTGACTATTTTTTTCATACGGTGTTGATCTGGAAATTGTTGTTTCGGTATTTTGTTGGGTGGCACCGGCCGGAGATGTTGACATGCGGAGTTTCAAGCACTCCTCATTGTCTAGCGGGTGACTTTTCAAATGATGCTACACATTAGCAGTGGTGCTACTTTTTGTAGCAATGCTTTTGCCGCATACTTGACATATTACGGTTGTCTGTTTAACATCTTCCCGCTTGAAGCCAAACCACTGCCAGACGATGGACCCCCTGCTGTTTTTTTTGGGAATTAATTCTTCTTCCTTCATTTGTTACCAGATTCGCACCTTCTCTCTCTCGTATTACCACTCACTCCGCTCCGCTAGCATCACAGCTAACGTTACCCATGTCGCTACCTCTCTGCTCAGCGAGGGCGCATGACGTTACACGCACGATAGTATGTGACGTATGTATGAAGGTGTGCTTGTTTTATCACTTGAGAAGGAGAGACAAGAAAGAATGGGAAGAGCCTGTAGTGTAATGCAGTGGTGTGTAATGCAGTGGTCCCCAACTTTTTTGTAGCTGCGGACCGGTCAACGCTTGAAAATTTGTCCCACGGACAAATTGTATTTCATAAAGAAATACAATCATGTGTGCTTACGGACTGTATCCCTGCAGACTGTATTGATCTATATTGATATATTATGTATATATTGTGTTTTTTTATGTTGATTTGATACATTTTTATTTTTATTTTTTTTATTTCTTGTGCGGCCCGGTACCAATCGGTGGTTGGGGACCACTGGTGTAATGCTTGCAGCTAAAAGCAACTGCGTGAGAAAGTATACTCGAATATCACAATATAATCATTTTCTATATCGCACAGAGACAAACCCGCGATATATCGAGTATATTCGATATATCGCCCAGCCCTAATTGATATAATTTATTTCACGTTAAAATGACCAAACACCGCTTATTTGCTGTGTTCCTTGTTCTCCCCCACTTCTTACTCTCTCTCATGGGCTACTAAAGCCCTCACCTTCCTCCTTCCAAGACGTGCCTGCACGTATAAGAACATCCATGATTGTTTACTATGATGAGTCCCGATTGGTTGAGATTAGGCCAATCAGAGGCAAGATAGGGCAGGTCATGGAACCAGGAAGGGAAATCACAACAGACATCCCAAAAGACGGCGAGAGAGTCGTAGAAGAAAAGAGGGAATATTCAAGCGGGTGATTTATATATTAAAAAACTCGATGAAGATGGCAGAGGGATTCTCTTCTTTAGATTTTTCTTTTAGCGATGTAGACGACGTCCAGGAAACCCACAATGCGTCTACTTGGCCACATTTGGACAAATGTATGCGTCTGGATAAAACATTCATTTGAGTAGTTTACCAGGTAAGCCCAAATCAAAACTGGAATAGGTGGAATACACATTTAAGAACACACATGATTGTGGACATGTGATGACTTTTGCTACAGTATAGCCTGTCGAAATGCTACATTTCATTTTCATTGGTGTTTTACAACTAGACAGTAGCTGACATTTTGTTAATTATTTCTACTCTTTAAATTTCAACATTGAATAGTTGAATCATTTTGAAACAAACAACAAGATCATAGTCGCACAATTAAGTAAAGCCACTTACTTGGCGCTGACCAGACATGTGGTTTAGTAGGACCACAGAACCGTACATGTGTGACAGTCCATTACATCGTCAACTGGGAATTAAAAAGTGCCTGCCTGCAAATTTATTTTTTATCTGAGTTTGATACATTTTGTATTATTTGCACAACTATGTTATTTATTTTACGTAGAAATTATAATTTTCAATGTTATTTATGCTATGTAATTCTGTGCTACTTAAACAGTTTATTTTCTGTGTTGTTAATACTACAGATGTCCGATATAGGCCTGCCGATATTATCGGCCGATAAATGCGTTAAAATGTAATATCAGAAATTATCGGTATCGTTTTTTTAATTATCGGTATCGTTTTTTTTGGTTTTTTTAATTAAATCAACATAAAAAACACAAGATACACTTACAATTAGTGCATCAACCCAAAAAACCTCCCTCCCCCATTTACACTCATTCACACAAAAGGGTTGTTTCTTTCTGTTATTAATATTCTGGTTCCTACATTATATATCAATATATATCAATACAGTCTGCAAGGGATAAAGTCCGTAAGCACACATGATTGTGCGTGCTGCTGGTCCACTAATAGTACTAACCTTTAACAGTTAATTTTACTAATTTTCATTAATTAATAGTTTCTATGTAACTGTTTGTATATTCCACGACTGTATATATAGGTTGATATCGGTATCGGTAATTAAAGAGTTTGACAATATCGGAATATCGGCAAAAAGCCATTATCGGACATCCCTAGTTAATACCCATCTTGACTAACTGGGTTAATGAAAGTGCCACTGACTGTTTACAGTACAGTTGTCATTCACTTCAATTTCAGTGAATTTTGCTGAAATATGAATATCTTTATTTGTATACTTTCACCGGAAAATATATTGAGATTAGGGCTGCAACAACTAATCGATTAAATCAATTATAAAAATAGTTGGCGATTAATTTAGTCATCGATTCGTTGGATCTATGCTATGCGCTTGCGCAGAGGCAATTTTTTATTTCATTTTTTTTTTTTTTTTTTTTTTTTTTATAAACCTTTATTTATAAACTGCAAAATGTACAAACAGCTGAGAAACAATAATCAAAATAAGTATGCTGTTTTTTTTCCAGTAAAATACTGGAAAGGATAGAAATGTAGTTTGTCTCTTTTATCCAATTATTAATCGATTAATCGAAGTAATAATCGACAGATTAATCGATTATCAAATTAATCGATAGTTGCAGCCCTAATTGAGATTTATATCAAATATTGAATTTAAGTAACAATATATCGAGATATAATTTTTCGTCTATATCGCCCAGCCCTACCTACATTGAGTGTAAATATTTTTCGTCGAGTGCCAACATTTTGTCGCCGGTGTTTTGGCAAGACTCGTTCTTCAGTGGAATGCATGCAGCCCCTGCATGTGCGCATGTGTATGAATCCAGGGAAAGTGGATATGTGTACGTGCATTGAAGGACTCTTTCACGTGACCAATCGTTACACTAAACAACAATATTTTTTTTGTATTTTGTCATTTAATATACACATTTCACACTTCAAACGATCAAATGTATGGCTCGGTCGAGCGGGGTTGTGTTCAACTCATGATGCGGAATGTGGTTGTTTTTTTAATGAACCATCAAAAATGGATATTTAGAGCTGAAGGCATCTCGTTATGCTGAAAACAATGAAATGTTATTACAAATAATAGACAAAAACAAATATATATGAATACATGGATAACATTTATTGAACCTTTTTAGGACCCCATTTACTCCAAATAGATTTCCGACCTGTGAGAAAAACGATGATTTACCAAACATATTGAATAATTGTGATTTCTATATTGATGAAAATAATCATGAATACAGTAAGGTTAGGGATTTATATGGCCCCAGTCTTGTTGTGGATCTCGCGCGAACGAAGGAGGGGTGGGTTAATCATTTTGCAATGCAGTCTGCTGAAAATGATGGAAAGCATCACGACCCAATTTGACACGTTTCATGTGTCAGGTAAACAGCAGCGAACGGGGGCATGTGAATCCCCTTCATGCTGTAATATTTTGGCCATAATCGTGCAGCCCTATCTGGATGGAAGTTTATTGCCTAAAGACAGTTAAGAACAATGCAACGTTACATCACTAAAACGTGTCCCTCCATCCATCCCTCATGCACCTGAATGCCAAGTGACCCCTAATTCATCTGTAATTCCCAGCAGGGTTCATGGCAGCGGCAAAGCCTGTTTGCTGACATTCTGTTCCAGCTGCTGCTGTTGTGAGCAGGATTACAGGGAGCGGCTCACCCTGCACCATCCCACTCCTCCGCCACATCCATCCCTCCATCATTTCATTCATTCAATCCGCAGTTGTCACGCAATCTCAGAGTCCAAGCCTCGATACACACTCGAGTGTTTACAAATAGAAACACACACTGCAGCATATGCAGACACACATGTTTCAGGATGTGTTTTTTTTTTTTAATAAAAAAAAAAAATCTAAGAAAAAATGTGTATTTTACCTGAAAGGTAAGGACATTTGTTTTGTTTTTAATTGTGTCTTTTTTTTACGCCCATATGAAAATGAAGTGAACAAATAAGTCCTTTGTCAGTGTTGCACTTTTGAAGTGAAAGCCTCGTTTGCATGACAATAGTTGTGCTACAACAAAACGTCTGGCTGCTTAACAAGTAGGAGTGCAACAATTTGACGACATTGTCGACGATAAAATTTCTCATTTGTCGACAATTGTCGGTGGTGTCAGCATTTGTGTTCTTCCAGACAGAAACGAGTCAGTCAGCCCGGCCAATCGCAACAACATCGCAGGCAAAAACATGGTAAGTGTGGGAACATTACACACTAATTTTGTTAACGACACGAATACCTTGCTCATTTTGCAAAGCAGACTTGTTTTTAATGGCAGTGCATCTGTGATACGGGAAGATTTAAAGCGGAGGCATGATGTCGGACATCCGGAGGATGCGAGCTCAACTTGGTAAGATAGTTAGCTTGTTACCTTGCCAGCTAGCTATTTCTACCGTATTTTCCGGACCATAAGGCGCACCGGATCACAGTATAAGGCACACTGCCGATGAATGGTCTATTTTTTATCTTTTTTCATATATTAAGCGCACCGGACTATAAGACGCATTAAAGGAGTCATTTTATTTTTTTTCTAAATGGAAAACACTTCCTTGTGGTCTACATAACATGTAATGGTGGTTCTTTGGTCAAAATGTTGCATAGATTATGTTTTACAGATCATCTTCAAGCCGCTTTCTGACAGTCGCTTCCGGATGCGCCGTTTTGTGGGCGGTCTTATTTACGTGGCTCACCTTTGGCAGCGTCTTCTCCCCGTCATCTTTGTTGTTGCGGTGTAGCGTGCAAGGACGGGAGTGGAAGAAGTGTCAAAAGATGACGTTAACTGTTTTAATGACATTCAGACTTTACTTAAATCAATAACAGCAGGAAACAACCACACCGGAAATGTGTCTCATGAAAAACCGTCCGACCAGAAATCTAATAACTAAAGTTCCTTGAGTGAATAATGTAAACTCACTACACCGGTATGTTTTAGCGCTTTCATGGCGAGTTTACTGACAGGTATAAGTAAGAACTTTACACTACTTTATATTAGAAATGGCAACAGCGGAGGATGAATGTCCCATAACAACAAGATAGAGAAAAGAGGAAGATTATTGACTCCGGCGTCGGTACGGACTACAACGGCGGACACCCGCAATTTTTCATGATTTATGCAGATCCCAAATACACATCAGCCGATACCAAATGGTAAGAAAAGTTGCTTTTGCATAATATTGCGAAACAAAACGCCAGATAATATGTCTTACCTTATACACACACCGTAATAATACTCCTATGTTTAATGCGCCGACAATTCTTCAAGCGGTGCGGCTTCATAGCTTACCAAAGTCGTACTTTAACATTTTGATTTTTTTTAACTGTTGGTGTTGTTTACTTGAGACCCATCATAGTGCAGTCTACACGTAAAAAACGTTGCGTTTGCATAATTTTGTGAAAAAAAACGCCAGACAATATGTCTTACCTTATACACGCTATAATAATACTCGCATGTACGCACAGTACAATCCATCAAGCAGTGCGGCTTCATAGCTTACCAAAGTCGTACTAAAACCTTTTGATAGATTTTTGAGCGCCATGTGTAATGTTCTATACTTTCAATGAGATAGTCCCCAGCACCCCCCGCAACTCCGAAAGGGTCAAGCGGTAGTAAATGGATGGACATATAAAATGTTGGTGTTGTTTACTTGAGTCATATTGCCATCATAGTGCAGTCCACACATATCTCTTATGTTTGACTGCCATCTACTGGTCACATTTATCAATACACCATGTACCAAATGAAATAGTTTCGAGGTGGGTATGCTCAACCAAAATTATTCCCTACATTAGGCGCACTGGGTTATAAGGCGCACTGTCAAGTTTTGAGAAGAAAAAAATATATTTTAAGTGCGCCTTAAAATCCGGTATATCGATTCACATACTTTTTTAATTTGTCAGGAACTTTAGGTGTGAAGCTGCGTCAATATGCACTTCAAAGAAGAACGACACAATAACAAACGTCAAACACAGACGCACGCACGCGCGCACATATTATACAATAATAAATAATGCCAATACGCATTTTTTGGCAAATATCGGATCGGGACATCCCTAACTTATATCTGTCAGTAAACTCGCCATGAAAGCGCTAAAACCTACCGGTGTAGTGAGTTTACATTATTCACCCAAGGAACTTTAGTTATCAGAGTTCCGGTCGGACGTTTTTTCACAGAACACATTTCCGGTATTATTGTTTCCGGATGAGGAGATGCTGCTCCGTTATTGATTTAAGTAAAGTCTGAATCTCATTAAAACAGTTAGCTCCATCTTTTGACACTTCTTCCACTCCCGTCCTTGCACGCTACACCGCTACAACAAAGATGACGGGGAGAAGACGCTGCCACGTAAATAAGACTGCCCAAAAAACGGCGCATCCTAAAGCGACAGTCAGAAAGCGGCTTAAAGATGATCTGTAAAACAATCTATGCGACATTTTGACCAAGGAACCACCATTACATGTTATGTAGACCACAAGGGAGTGTTTTACATTTAGAAAAAAATAATAATAATACTCCTTTAATGCGCCCTATAATCCGGTGCGCCTAATATATGAAAAAAGATCAAAAACAGACCATTCATTGGCAGTGCGCCGTATAATCCGGTGCGCCCTATGGTCCGGAAAATACGGTAATTGGTTTAACACAGTTGGAGCATTCCTAAAAACTTTATATTTGAACACAACGGCCGCCATTACAGTATGCAATGCAACTTGTTTATTTATTATTTCTTGTGCAAAATAGTTTCAAAATAGTTGACAACAGAAAGAAAGAAGAACAAAAGGAACTTCCGACTTGCTGGAACCTTTTTGGGGCATCTGTGAGCTGAAGAACGCTGATCAGTGGAACTCGCTTGCAGTCTTTTTACTCAGTCGTAGTATGCAGTTTCATGATTTTTATTTATTTTTACAAACATTATTGCAATACACAAAGCTACGAGAAGTGGACAGACTTTTTAAAACTTGTTTACAGAGGAATATTAATAGTTCAGCTGGACTTCGAAGTGGCGAGGCAAGCTGCTCACTGAGACTACAAACTTGTAGTTTGAAGAGAAATGTGAAACGAAGGACAAGTGAAACAAAGGTAAATTACATCAAATATTAACTACTTACTTTGTTACATATTGTAAAAGTAGTCAGCGACACGCCATTTGTGTAGTTATTGTCTCTACCCGAGGGAATCGAATGCTAATGCTACTGTTAGCAAACGCTAAATCTGATGCGTTTATGTTGTCGCCGCGAGATAAACACTCACATTTATTCTTTATATTGTTATTTACAGCTGAAGTGGACCATAAGGAATCGCCCGACCTTCATGAAGTCATCATTTACTGAGGGGTCGGCTTTCTGACTGTTGTACACTGTGGGAAAAAGCCTGAATTTGTATGTAAAATTTGGCAGAGTTTGTTTTTATATCATATATTTTCTTATATTATTGCTTTGTATTTCATTCACTTAAACTTTAGTAAATGAAATATGACCTAATATTGTCTGTTTATTTACATGATAGTGTAGAAATATACTGTATATACGATGTATACTATAAATATACTGTATATACGATATACTAAATATACTATCCTTCAACCATCGGGCTGATTAGTATAAAATACCCTGAACCGTGAAACACGGTGGAAACCAAAACAACACACTTCTACAGGAACCTTTAGGTAGAAAAAGGCCTATTTTGTATGGCATTTAACTGCTACTTCGCACACTGACGACGTAGCATTGTGTTCATTTGTCTAAATGTCCACCAGTTTAGTTTGGTACAGCTCAGATATGATTGGTAAATAACCATGTCATATAATTTAGCAGTTGATTCCACAAAGAAGAAGTGCGACAATGGGACATTATTCGTAAACAAGCGACACCAGCGTAGATAATCTTGTGTGTTTTCAAGAGCAAACATGTCTTTCGACCATACCACGCTGCAAACATGAGCACAATAAACGTGTCATTAAAAGAGGTCAAATAAGTCCATTGTCCTTTTATTTTTAGTAAACTGCTCATTGTAAAAAAATAAATTAAAAGCAGTTAGAACTTTTGAGTATTGTTAACTTCAGATCGTAAATTCTGGTGTAATGTATAATCTTAATAAATAATTCATGTTAAATCAGGAGACTCCCATCAGTAACCTCATCTAAAATCAATGCACTGACTGGAACCACTAAGTGAATGACTTTCATATTAGATAAATGAATGATGTATGTTCAAAACCCACCAAACATGTTTAAAAAATGTTTTTAATAAACATTATGATACAGTCCATCTCCCGGACTGACAGAGTCCTAACCTCCACTTTTAAGTAGCATTACCAAGGCCGCAGTTATCGATCATTTTAGTAATGGATTAGTCTATCGATTAGTTTGTTCGATTAATCGAGTAATCGTATAAAACACACTTTATAGCCTCAATGTGTGTTTTAGGGAAAATAGTTGAAGTAATCTGCAATTTTTCTTTGCTTACTATCACATTCATTGTTTTATTTTTCGAATAAATGCACATCACTAACATTGAAATCAAAATTTTGAACATGTATGCATTGAAAAAAAAAAGGAAAAACTCACCACACATTACAACACACACACACACACAGCTCTCACGTGCGTTCAATTGCAGCGGCCGTGCACAAACTATATTTGTGTATTTAAATTTCCGTGCACCCAATGCGGTCCATATTTTTGTATTTTATTATTTGTTGCACTGATTAAACAATGCATTATGTTGCACCAAATGTTCTGCAAGCATTCTACTCGGAAGAAAAAAAAACATCACACTTCAACACATCAAACAATAACAGACACCTGAAACGCCAGCATCCTTACGACACTGTTTTGTAAGCCTTAGAAGACGCCAGCCGCTAAGGACGCTGGAAAGCCGGCCGCAATGAAAATTGTGCACAAACAACACTTATACCTATTATTTTCTTAAATGTAAATTTAAGTTATCAGTATCAGTCTTGAAAAGTAGGAGGCTACTTCATCATATGTACAAACCCCGTTTCCATATGAGTTGGGAAATTGTTAGATGTAAATATAAACGGAATACAATGATTTGCAAATTCTTTTCAACCCATATTCAATTGAATGCACTACAAAGACAAGATATTTGATGTTCAAACTCATAAACTTTTTTTTTTTTTTTGCAAATAATAATTAACTTAGAATTTCATGGCTGCAACATGTGACAAAGTAGTTGGGAAAGGGCATGTTCACCACTGTGTTACATCACCTTTTCTTTTAACAACACTCAATACACGATTGGGAACTGAGGAAACTAATTGTTGAAGCTTTGAAAGTGGAAATCTTTCCCATTCTTGTTTTATGTAGAGCTTCAGTCGTTCAACAGTCCGGGGTCTCCACTGTCGTATTTTACGCTTCATAATGCGCCACACATTTTCAATGGGAGACATGTCTGGACTGCAAGCGTGCCAGGAAAGTACCCGCACTCTTTTTTTTACAAAGCCACGCTGTTGTAACACGTTCTGAATGTGGCTTGGCATTGTCTTGCTGAAATAAGCAGGGGCGTCCATGAAAAAGACGGCGCTTAGCTGGCAGCATATGTTGTTCCAAAACCTGTATGTACCTTTCAGCATTAATGGTGCCTTCACAGATGTGTAAGTTACCCATGCCTTGGGCACTAATGCACCCCCATACCATCACAGATGCTGGCTTTTGAACTTTGCGTCGATAACAGTCTGGATGGTTCGCTTCCCCTTTGGCCTGGATGACACGATGTCGAATATTTCCAAAAACAATTTGAAATGTGGACTCGTCAGACCACAGAACACTTTTCCACTTTGAATGAGTCCATCTTAGATGATCTCGGGCCCAGAGAAGCCGGCGGCGTTTCTGGATGTTGTTGATAAATGGCTTTCGCTTTGCATAGTAGAGCTTTAACTTGCACTTACAGATGTAGCGACAAATTGTATTTAGTAACAGTGGTTTTCTGAAGTGTTCCTGAGCCTATGTGGTGATATCCTTTAGAGATTGATGTCAGTTTTTGATACAGTGCCGTCTGAGGGATCGAAGGTCACGGTCATTCAATGTTGGTTTACATGGAGTGAATTCTCCAGATTCTCTGAACCTTTTGATGATATTATGGACCGTAGATGTTGAAATCCCTAAATTTCTTGCAATTGCACTTTGAGAAACGTTGTTCTTAAACTGTTTGACTATTTGCTCACGCAGTTGTTGACAAAGGGGTGTACCTCGCCCCATCCTTTCTTGTGAAAGACTGAGCATTTTTTGGGAAGCTGTTTTTATACCCAATCATGGCACCCACCTGTTCTCAATTAGCCTGCACACCTGTGGGATGTTCCAAATGAGTGTTTGATGAGCATTCCTCAACTTTAACAGTATTTATTGCCACCTTTCCCAACTTCTTTGTCACGTGTTGCTGGCATCAAATTCTAAAGTTAATGATTATTTGCAAAAAAAAAATTGTTTATGAGTTTGAACATCAAATATGTTGTCTTTGTAGCATATTCAACTGAATATGGGTTGAAAATGATTTGCAAATCATTGTATTCTGTTTATATTTACATCTAACACAATTTCCCAACTCATATGAAACATGCCTTCCCACACAAGTGGAGCAAGTGTGGCTATTGTGGACGGATTGATGAATCCTTTGACAATCAAAGTTATGTTATGTGTTTGTAATTACTTTCTGCATGACTTCAGAGTACAAACTTCCTTTTTTCAAGAATGGCATGAACCAGACAATACGACGTTGCTTGTTTCTGTGTCAGTGCACTATTTGAGGGAAAACAAAGTTCAACTCGGGACAGTGCGGTACTGTTATTGTGTATCATGTGACCCATAACTGTCAGATGTAAAATATGATAGTTTATAATGGGACCATCACTCATTACTATGTGACATGAACTCTCGTTCACTTTGGGTCTGTGGACATACTGTACACACTATTACGTCGCGTCAGGCACATAATGACATGAGGACGTTAAGATTGGCCTCACTTCGGAATTCCCACTCAGCAATCTAGAGTTTTTTTGTTCCTGTAAGCCCTTAGCAAGTTACTGTCATATAAGGAATGTTTAAATAGAATTTTGCATTTTTGCAGAAAGTACTAAAAAGACTGTTTGGTACCTTTATGCTGATGCCTAGAGGGTGCTAACATTCTAAAGTTTTGTAACCATTATATGTCAGCTATTGATAGTGATTGAGAAGTTTGGCTAGCTAACATTAGCTATCAGTGAATGTATGTTCTATCATAACAAGAACAGTAAAATCTCCAATTTTTTTCACCAAAAATTTAAAATCCGATTTTTTCCCCTACTTTTTAAAGAAATCATAATTCAATAATTCAAAAGAGTGCAGTCATTTGTTCCACGCCCGTTGCCACAAATCTAAACCACTGACAACACTTTTCTTTTCTTTGGAACAACCGTCTTGCTTTCGTTCGCGTTAGCATTGGCCATGTTTTACTAGGCGTGTAAATCTAAGGAGGAGGGTGGAAGCTCCGGCAACTCCTCGGGGGTAGAAAGCACGATGAAGCAAGAAGAGAAAAAAACTATATATATACCGTATTTTTCGGACTATAAGTCACAGTTTTTTTCATAGTTTGTCCGGGGGTGCAACTTATACTCAGGAGCGACTTATGTGTGTAATTATTAACACATTACCGTAAAATATCAAATAATATTATTTAGCTCATTCACGTAAGAGACTAGACGTATAAGATTTCATGGGATTTAGCGATTAGGAGTGACAGATTGTTTGGTAAACGTATAGCATGTTCTATACGTTCTAGTTATTTGAATGACTCTTACAATAATATGTTACGTTAACATACCAGGCATGTTCTCAGTTGGTTATTTATGCGTCATATAACGTACACTTATTCAGCCTGTTGTTCACTATTCTTTATTTATTTTAAATTGCCTTTTAAATGTCTATTCTTGGTGTTGGGTTTTATCAAATAAATTTCCCCAAAAAATGCGACCTATACTCCAGTGCGACTTATATATGTTTTTTTCCTTCTTTATTGTGCATTTTCGGCCGGTGCGACTTATACTCCGGAGCGACTTATACTCCGAAAAATACGGTATATATCTTTTTTTAACCATCTGCAACACAAAACTTGAATGTATCGATACAAATTATATATCGCCCAGGCCTACAACGACATGACTGTAAATTGTTAGTGGAATATTTTTGTGTATGTGCAGTAGGGTTGTACGGTGTACCGGTATTAGTATGGTACCGCGATACTAATGAATTATATTCGGTACTATACCGCCTATGAAAAGTACCCCCCGCACACACGTCGTCGTCACGTCGTGTCATTGCTGGTTTTACGAACAGACGAGCATGTTCGGCAGCGCACAATCACGGAGTACTTACAAGCAGACACAGTGTGTAGACAGAAAAGGGAGAACGGACGCATTTTGGCTTAAAAACTAACGATAAAGGTGAAGTTATAACACTGAAACACCCACCGAAAGAGGTGCTTTAAGACATGGCTAGCTAGCTAGCGGCTAAAGTCCAGCCTCAGTCGCCAGTGTTTTAGCTACTTCTAAATCACTAATCCTCGCCTCCCTGGAGACAAATAAAGTAAGTTTCATCCCTGCAGGACGAGGAATAGCTAAACATGCTTCACTACACACCGTAGCTCACCGGCGTCAAAATGTAAACAAACGCCATTGGTGGATCTACACCTGACATCACTGTAATGATACCAAGTACAGTACCATATCTAGTCGATACTATTATGATTACGTCGATTTTTTTTGGCATCACAACATCTTTCGTTTTTTTTTTAAATTAATATTATGTTTATAAACTCAGGAAATACGTCCCTGGACACATGAGGACATTGAATATGACCAATGTATGATCCTGTAACGACTTTGTATCGGATTGATACCCAAATTTCTGGTATCATCCAAAACTAATGTAAAGTATCAAACAACACAATAATAAGTGATTATTACATTTTAACAGAAGTGTAGATAGAACATTAAAAGAGAAATTAACCAGATACGAACAGTTAATGAACAAGTAGATTAATAGTTCATTTTCTTCCTTAATAATTGTGACAAAATGATAGAATGGAAAATGACACAATATGTTACTGCATATGTCAGCAACTAAATTAGGAGCCTTTGTTTGCTTACTTACTACTAAACGACAAGTTGTCTTGTATGTTAACTATTTTATTTAAGGACAAACTTGCAATAAGAAACATATGTTTAATGTACCGCCAATAATGCTATTTTTTGTGGTCCCCTTCATTTAGAAAAGTATCGAAATAATTTTGGTACTGGTACCAAAATATTGGTATCGGGACAACCCTAATGTGCAGGGTAAGTGTGTACCGTATTTTCCGCACTATAAGGCGCACCTAAAAACCTCCAATTTCCTCAATAGCTGACAGTGCGCCTTATAATCCGGTGCGCCTTATATATGGACCAATATTGAGCCACAACAGGTCTCGCAACTACGTTAACTACGACGACTTAATTTTCCCCCTTCTACGGCTGCTTAGGGAAAATGAAGTTGGCGGCTGCTTACCGTAGAAGAAGAACTTCTTCTTCTAAGGGGGAAAATGAAGTCGGCGGCTGATTACCGTAGAAGTAGAACTTCTTCTTCTACGGGGGAAAATGAAGTCGGCGGCTGATTACCGTAGTTGCGAGACCTAAACTTTATGTAAAGACCCAAAAATGTCTCCTATTAAGAAACACGCTTACGACGCAGAGTTTAAACTCAAGGCGATCAGTCACGCAGTAGAACACGGGAATAGAGCAGCAGCGAGAGAATTTAACATTAACGAATCAATGGTGCGGAAGTGGAGGACGCAACATGATGACCTGCACCAAGTAAAGAAGACTAAACAGAGTTTCCGAGGGAACAAAGCGAGATGGCTACAGTTGAAGGACAAACTCGAACAGTGGGTTATTGAACAGAGAGCAGCAAGGAGAAGTGTCAGTACAATCACTATTTGTTTTGTTGACATTCCCTTTAGCGCAGCTCCAATTAATGGATGCATAACGTAACCCCAGCCTCTACTTTAGCGTCTATTCTATGCGCCTTATAATGCGGTGCGCCTTATATATGAACAAAGTTTTAAAATAGGCCATTCGTTGAAGGTGAGCCTTGTAATCCGGTGCGCCTTATAGTGCGGAAAATACGGTAGATTAATAGTTCATTTTCTACCACATGTCCTTAATAATGTTGACAAAATAATAGAATGATAAATGACACAATATGTTACTGCATGTCAGCAGCTAAATTAGGAGCCTTTGTTTGCTTACTTACTACTAAAAGACAAGTTGTCTTGTATGTTCACTATTTTATTTAAGGACAAACTTGCAATAAGAAACATATGTTTAATGTACCGCCAATAATGCTACTTTTTGTGGTCCCCTTCATTTAGAAAAGTATTGCAAAGTATCGAAATAATTTTGGTACAGGTACCAAAATATTGGTATCGGGACAACACTAACGTGCAGGGTAAGTGTGTACCGTATTTTCCGCACTATGAGGCGCACCTAAAAACCTCCAATTTCCTCAAAAGATGACTCTCTCTAGGTCGTCCTCAGACAAGCCTTCCATCGTTGCTTCCAGTCATCCCGATTCTCCATACATCTGGCCAGTTCCTTGGTACTCTGAGCTCCTGCATCCTTCTTGAGTATGTCCACGTATGTTAGTGTGGGATATAACATGATGCATAACGTAACCCCAGCCTCTACTGTAGCGTCTATTCTATGCGCCTTATAATGCGGTGCGCCTTATATATGAACAAAGTTTTAAAATAGGCCATTCATTGAAGGTGCACCTTATAATCCGGTGCGCCTTATAGTGCGGAAAATACGGTACGTGTGTGAACGCCACACTGTGGATATTTAAGGTATATATGGTTTGTCTATTTGTGTTGGCCCTGCGATGAGGTGGCGACTTGTCCAGGGTGTACACCGCCTTCCGCCCGAATGCAGCTGAGATAGACCCCAGCACCCGCCGCCACCCCGAAAGGGACAAGCGGTAGAAAATGGATGGATGGATGGTCTGTTAAACCACTAATGGTAACATAAGCGTGGTGTTCTTGTCATATTTTTTGGTTTGAAAAATGTAACTGAGAGCAAGTTGAAAACTTTAAACTGTAGTTGAAAAGTCATCATGACTTCTGACCATGTGGAAAGTGTTCCATGACCTCTTCGGGTGCTGCTGGCACAACGTCCAGCTCCACGATGGCTAAAAGGCACTAAGGCAGCGGGCAAATGAATGGTCCACTGCTGCAGACTTGACACTAGCAAGCTCGCTTGCGTAACTCGCAGCGTCGCTGACACATGAGATCTTCAACCTGGCGTTTATTCACTGCAGACTGAAACACGCCAGCTATGCAACGCATATCCAGTGTCGAGTTTTCGTTGACAGAAAGTGCGGGCAGAAAACACGAGCGTGCACGGCGAGTCATCAACAGCAAGGGCGCGGACATTCCAACTGCGCCAACAGAAAGTAGGGTTTTCCGAGGCGCACCTGAAGGCACCATTAACACACCGTGCATGATGCGTGCTCATCCAAAATCACCGTCCTTCCTCTGCTACGTTGACTCCGAGCTAACTTTCGGCGTACCGCCAACTTCGCCGGTGTCCACACAACAAAGACGCAACATAACACTCACATTTCAGCTCAACTCACCTTTAGTTGTTTGCTTTTTGACACTTTGTCGGGAGACTCCGAGCGTCGCTGTCACCGCTATGGTCCGCCCACTCGAGAAAGCACAACCCCGGCGGCAAAAGATCGCGCGCCCCCTTGTGGAGAGTTAAGACCAATCAGAGAAGAGACTTTTGACTGACGTGTAATGTATCCAATCACATTGATGTAACAGTTTGACTGACATAGCTATCGACCAATCACGTCTTCAGAAGCTCGAGCGGACGGGTTGTTGTCCACAAATTGACTTTTGACGGACACTTGCAGCTTTCAATGGGGTAGTTTGACTCCTTGTACGGCGCGCACACTTGGACCAATGGCGGCCGGTAGCAGGACATGGATCCGACCGAAGCCCTGGAAGACGCCCTTAGACGTCCGTTTGGCTCCGAGTAATGTCACCGCCGTAAAGAAGTCAGGAAATATCGAAACCGAAGTACAAACGACTGCTCGCTTTTCCACACTATTTCCTCTAAAGTAAAATGAAGGAGGTGAGTTCAGGGGAAAAAAACGAAGCACTTCTTTCACGTCTTATATGACTTGTGGAATTATAGCGACATCTTGTGGCCAAAATAGCGAACTCAGTAGTTGGCGTGTACTACTTTTTCTGTCCTTTGTTTTGTCTATGTACCCTTTTTTATTTATGTTTGTCTTATTGCCGTAACTTAAATAAGCTTGCATTTCCTGGTAATGACTGAAGTGCTCCAATATTCCAGAATTATTTTTAGTTTATCCAAACACTTTGAATAGACCATTGTTATGTAATATTTTCAGCAACGTCGTAAAACTGTGATGTGTCTACGTGGCGGCCATCTTAGTGGGGGCAAGTGAAAATAAATCATAACCTGATTACTTCTCAGTTAGTTTGATCTTGACGTATAAAATATGTGCTGTTAGTACACAACATTGTATTTATATATAATAATAACCAATCTCATCAACTGCACAGCATGCTGTGGTGGAATCCACGCTTTTATTCTGAAACTGAACAGGAAATTGGTCTGTGTATGTTTTAACGTTGTGTAATAATACAATAGTATTTTGCTGTTTCGTGATAGTAATGAAATTAACAATACTACAACACATGTCAACATGAACGGAACATTTTTCAAACATCAACCGTAAACAGTGTGTCGACGTTGATTTAAGCGGGTTTTCAAAATAAGTGTTTTCAACTGTGTACATTATAACTATATCGTTACAGAAACTATTCAGAATGTGCAGATTAGATACAAGTTAGTATTATTCAGCTATCAGGTGGTTGTAAAAAAAAAGAAGTAAATTTGTGGTTAATATATATGTCGGTTTCGGAGTATACCAAAAAGTCTAATATTGCACATAATATTGGACATTAAATTATTTGATTCAAAAGCAGAAGCATGTGTGCCATATTCAAAAAATTCAACAAAATAAATCTATCTATTTATCTTGAATTTAACAAAGTATTGCTTATTCTTTATCCGGCATTTTTTAATACATCGTACAATGTTGTTTTTTTTAATCAGTTATTTATGCATGAATAATATTTATAAGTTGGTCTTAAATAATTTCAAAGTATTTATTTTAGTTTCTATTTATTATAACTTTTTTATTTTGTAACATTTTTTGTTTGTCTTGTTTTCTTCCCCTTAATCACTGAACAATTTTTTTAAATCCTATTTGCTTATTTTTTCAATTATATTTTTTGGTTTTGTCATCTTCTGTTGATCATATTTACTCGTATTTTATTTACTTTTATTATTCACTTATCTATTGTTTTTGTCATGTACCGGTAGTAGTATCTTATAATACAAGCTGACTCAGCTATTTTGTATGTTTTTAAGTTGCAAGTAAAAACTCTGGTTATAAGCCTGTAGCTAACTTGGTGTAGCAGAATAAGTTGACAACACCAGTCAAGGACGTTAAAATAATATCTAAATGACGAGCATTTATCCAAGAACATTTGGATAAGCCGCTGATGGCTATCGTAGAATTCAACTCTCCAAGGTAAATACTGTACATTTTGAGTACATCACTTAAAAAAAAATACTGCACTTAATCTACTACATTCTATGGTATTGTTTTTATACAATAAATAGTTTTTGTTCTTAAAAGGCATTTTACTTGTAAAAATTGGTGTTTTGGGTGGGCCAAGCACCGATTAATTTTATTTTATTACAATGGGCGATGCTGTTTTGCAATACAAGTCTTTCAAGGTACAATAACTATAAAAAAGTTATCAATAGTTACACATTTTCTATTGTTTTCTAAACTAATAGAAAATGTTGACATAGACACAGGAAGTGAAACATGCATATGTTAAACATATTTTGGGAAATAATAATCAGTAATTAAATAATAATCTCCTTTTCAGACACGTTGAAATGTGTACATGTAAACATGTGAGATTCCTTGATTTTATTTTGTGGATGGATGCCTGAAAACAGGCGTGTCAAACTCGTTTTCATTGAGGGCCACATCGCAGTTATGGTTGTCCTCAAAGGGGCGCTTTTAACAGTGAATAATTTACTGTATGAATATAAATGTGTATATATAAAACATGTGTACAATTGTCTGTCTTTGTTTACGTACGCTGTACAAAACCAAATCTTTAGATCGTACTGTATAAAACTGGCAGCTCAGTCGCCACAATTTTACCGTAATATTTGCAAGTTTTTTTGTGTTTTTTTTTTACAGCATATAAAATAAAAAAATACATGGAATTAAATGGAATGGAAAAACATTATCACTGGTTTTTTTACATTAAAATTCATGCAATTTGTTTTATACTGTAAAATCTACAGTTGTTGTGGTTTATGTTTTATTATTACTCTATATCAGTGGTTCTTAACCTTGTTGGAGGTACCGAACCCCACCAGTTTCATATGCGCATTCACCGAACCCTTCTTTAGTGAAAAACAAAATGTTTTTTTTCTCATATTCAAGACAAAGTTATATGTTTTTTTTACTGGTGCACAAAATGAACCGTGCATGAACATCACCTTGTTCAAAGAACAAAACCAACACAGTGCATGAACTCACAACAAATTACGAATCAGATGGAAAATTAGAGGTAACATTGTTTGGGGGTATCCATAATATGGCGATAGGGAGAAGTTTTTATTTACACGATGAGTCGGGTGTGTCTTGACCTCCGCGGCGGAGGCTCCACCGAACCCCTAGGGTTCGATCGAACCCAGGTTAAGAACCACTGCTCTATATTGAAAGTGGATTTTACTGTAAAACATTTTTTTTACATGAACAGTTTGTTGGATTACTTGCTTTGAAATCATAAGTCAAGCAGATATTTAAGTATTTATCTTTATTTGAACAATAACATTGTTTTGAAATGTATGATCATATAATATTTTGTTTTATTATTAGAGACGGTTAAAGTGTAAATATATGTACCGTATTTTCCGCACTATAAGGCGCACCTAAAAACCTCCAATTTTCGCAAAAGCTGACAGTGCGCCTTATAATCCGGTGCGCCTTATATATGGACCAATATTGAGCCACAACAGGTCTCGCAACTACGGGATGCATAACGTAACCCCAGCCTCCACTGTAGCGTCTATTCTATGCGCCTTATAATGCGGTGCGCCTTATATATGAACACAGTTTTAAAATAGGCCATTCATTGAAGGTGCGCCTTATAATCCGGTGCACCTTAAAGTGCAGAAAATATGGTAATTGTACGCAGTCCATTTATTTTTGTAATATATTTATTAAGAAAAGATAAGGTACTTTATTTACACACATTATTTCCACGCTTTCGGGGGCCACACAAATTGATGTGGCTGGCCAGATCTGGCCCCCAGGCCTTGAGTTTGACACCTGTGCCTTAAAACAAAGGAACATAACACGCACAATGATTTAGTTTTCAAAGATGTTTATTGAAATAAATATTTTGGAAAATTGTATAAAGTTCAACCATTGATAATGTTTTAATCACACAATCACAACCTGAAGCTGCAGCGTTTCCCTCTCAAGTCTTTCCAAAAATATGATATGAATTAGGATGAGCTCAGTGTCATTCATTATTATTGATTATGTATTCCTGCCATTAAATACACATTGTTCTACATTTTCAATACATCTGTTTTTATAATTTTTTTCCCCCACATCACACAACTTCCGGTCAAATTTGAACAAAAAATGCACTTGAAAACACGACGCAGGCGTTTGAAAGCTGCACCCAGACGTGTTTGTAAGAACCTCAGCTGTGGGGGGTGGGGGGGACACAAGGTTGTGTCTCAAGTGGCACATTTAGTTTCTTGAGTGTAACAGAAGTAGCAGGTAACTATTGCCATGGTCACTCAAAGATTATACAGTGTTCCCTCGATTATTGCGGGCCTAAGTTCAGACTGGTAAATAAATACATTTCCGCAAATTGTTTTGATTTCTATGATTATATATGCGTTTAAATTCTTTATATAACCCATAAACACTTCCTATGCTCTTAAAACACTTCATACACTCTAAAACCAACGCAATTTTAACATACTTAAATCTCAAACTCTCGATGGTGCTTTAAAATCAATGTTCTCAATGGTACTTGTCACGGACCAGCTCAGCTCATTCATAATAATGCTACCTCTCCATTTTGATAAACAGTCTCACTCAATAACTAAACGGTAAATAATGTTTTTAGCAGTTTACTGAGGGTATTGTGCAACTAAAACGTACAAAATAAATGCCATTGTAAGCTAATAGCAAAATGCTAGCTTAGCTAGGTGGCAATTAGCCTGTACAATATACAGCAAACATGCAACTGTTCAAGTAAATTAACTTTATTTTGTGAACTTAAGACACTTACAGATCGATGAATTGAGAACATCTTGTGGAAACTTTGAGACTTTTTCTACTTTCAGTTGAAAGGAATGTCACGGTTATTAAGACGAGACCTGCAATGGGCAAATCTGACCGCAAGAGGGTGCTGTACAATAACTAAAACAATGCAAACAATGACAACAACTAAAAACCCTGCATTATACTCAGAGCCTAACAGTCAATGTATGTTTTGGTCATTTCATTTTCATTTTAAGAATACAAATTAAAAACGTATATTTTGAAATGTAAACAAATAACACATAAACAAGTGTTATGTCATGTCGAAAAGCAATACCTACATCTAAAAAAAATATATTATTTTTTCCCCCCAACAAGCCAATTGTGGTCTTGTCTTTGTCTTTAAATACCAATTTTCGGTTCCGGTGTCAGAATACATATATTCAAAGATGCTGATTGTTTTTGTAAAATTAATAATTAAACTGAAAAAAATATTTTTTTTTAGATTAACTTATTAAAAGAAAAAAATTTTGCTTTTCATTTGTATTTTTTGCATTTCTAAATAAAAAAATAAACCAATTCATTTTATTGTTTTTCAATTTAGCTGGGGGGCAGCGCGGTGAAACAGGGGTTAGTGCATGTGCCTCACAATACAAAAGTCCTGGGTTTGAGCCCAGGACCTTCAGAAATTCAGTACCAAAACATACATTGACCCGTAACCGTATTTAATGTCACTCTAACCACGTGGGGACATTCCATTTTATTATCTTTAAAGCAAAAGAGGATATAGAAGTCATTAAGTTTTTAAAAAGCGTAAAAAAACTATTGACAAACTTGCATCCTAAACAAAAATATCAAACATGGTTTTTTTTTACCCTTTTGAAGGCCTATTGATCAGAAAATTTTGAGGATTAAATGAGTAAAATAACTATATTTTATACTAATTAAAAACGGTGATGTGTATGATTAAAATGCCTTTAAAAGGTTAACTGTATATTGGAGACTTTTTCGTTCTTTTTATTTTTGGCCACGGATTTTTTTTTTTTTCATGTTCAGTTTTATTATATATATTTTTTCAAATTCCTCAATTACATAATTATTATATGGTTGGTCACTTACTTTAAGCTATTTTTAATATAAAAACTGACATGATTACTTTAAATTGGCATTCAAATGGTTTAAAAATAAATTAAACGTTTGTTATTTTTAGTTCGGACTGGAGTTGATTGAGATATTTGAGCAAAAAAAGTAAGAACAAAATATGAATGAAAAAAAATATAAGAATGTTTTACTTTTTTGTCCAGGTGCAACTTAACTACTATTAAATGATGTATTTCCCAGAGTGTAAAAAACACAACAGGTTTGTTTACGGCTGAAATTGATTAAACGATCTGAGCAAAAATCGTAAAATAAATAAATATATTTTTTGTATTTATGAATAAATAAATATATATATATATCCCAAATATTTTTATGGCCTTTGAAAAATGAATGACTTTTTTCCTGTTTGGGTTTGGGCTATTGTTCAATAACTGCCAGTGTACCGTACACGTGTGAAATAATTTAAATAAATAAAAATAACATTAAAAAAAAGTAATAGTATAATAACAACAAAAATGATGGCCAAAAAAATACGGAAAGGACAAAAAAAAGTCAGCCTTTACCTTTACTTAACCTCAGGGTCAAAATATTGTAATAAGTGAACCGCGAAGTAGCGAGAGAACACTGTACTTCATATGGGAAAGTACTACACTTTCAAACTGTGTGCACTCAAGATTAAAGTACTTAGTGTACAGTGTTATTATTGAAGTACACATGGAAGTATTTACCCGAGACATCATTTCTAGTACAGTAAGTGCGCAACGATAGTAACTATCAAAACATTCCGAAGCTAAGTACTTTTAGAAGTGTACTGACAAAAGTATTCCATCTGAGACACATCCCAGGTTTTTTGTTTTTTTTTTGGTAATAATTGAAGTATAAATATATTTGGGGACTATTTGTGCCAACATGCATGACTCCATGAGTGCAACCAAACAAACATATCACACATTTTGCAAACTTGTCCCTTTCCTCCATGCCCCGGAAGTGTGTATTTCTGTACTCCGTGTATAAATATGAGAGATGTACACACAGTTTGCAAGCATACAGCAAAAGTCGGCTGTTTTGCACATCAAATCATTTCTGCAAGATTTCCAGGGCAGCATGCAAGTAAAAATGTGCACGATATTGAAAAGTCTACCGTTGAATTATCATCATCTTTTTTTTTTTTTTTTTTCCCTCAATAGGGCAGAAGGATTCTTATAAGAAATGCAGGGCATACTTTATTGATGTAGTATATTTTCCTCTATAGTATTCTGCATTTCAAAGCATGCCAAAGAAAGGTTTGAGTTTCTGCATAGTGCTGGCTATACGCGTGCCAAAGTACTTTTACAAGTAGTACACATGTTGGTATGTACACACACACACACACACACACACACACACACACACACACACACAGTCAGTACATGGAAACGTACTGACTGACGGAGGAGATCCAGTATTGTGTAAACCCCCAAGTGATCAAAAATATCTACAAATACTTCGATAGAGAGATGAGAAAAACAATGAAGAATGGAAGAGCAAAAAAATGTCTGTGAAAATGTGTTTTTGTCATTTAGTTTGATGGAAACCCTTCAAGTGCTGGGGGTGGGCAGATACATCCTCGTATCGATTGTTTTGATATCAAAAGTAGGAGCAGTATTAGATCAATACTAATGTGATGAGGTTGATATTTCAAAACAAGTCAACTTAAGCAGAGTCTGTTGTATAATGTAAAGTATTATATGAAAATGTACATATGCCTAACTGTAACTACACTCGGTACCTGGGCATCGATACGGGTACTCAACGATACCACCTTCCAGTGTTTTCATTAAGCTGATGATAACTGTGCTTTCCAGTTGTTATATTTAGTTTTCTTGCACTCCTGATTATGCTTTACAATCATGCATTCATTTCCGTTTGTCCGAGTTGTGTTGTCATAGTTAGGAAGTAGTCTTTGCCATTACGTTAAATGTCTTTTGTTGAGTCCCATAAAGTGTTTCTACTGCAAGTATTGTACCTACGACACACCAGCTGTTTGATTGTAACATGCGTCTTTGTTTCAAATAAAACTTTTAGAGGTTTGGAAATCGCCATGTAACATTGCTAATGCTAATTAGTAGCATGTATATGGCATATCCAACCAAAATTAGCACATTCTAAAAAGAAGAGCCTTACTTTTCGATGCTTTCTATCAGGCAAGTTTCCTTTGTTGTCATATAAAATTATACGAAGGTATTGAAATATGGTACCGTTTGATTTTACGTGAATCAATAGTTGGTATTACCAACAGAATTTGGTCAATACCAATAAAGGCACCAATTCAGTACTCATCCCTTGTTAGAGGAAATACTCACACGTAAGTAATATATATATATATATGTTTTTATTATTTTGAAATAGGGGACTTAATCAGGCGGGAACAATATCAGTAAAGGGACAAGTAACATGTCTAATTAAATACTATTGAGCCTAATTACTTATTCATCTGAACAGCAGTGTGCCAGTTTCAACAATATCAAACAATATATTGCATTCATTTAGTATTGCACAATTTTGATCCTGCATTTACTGTAGTTATGGGGATGTCAATCTTACAACAACTCGATCCTCGCAAAATTTTATTAGGTATGTAAATAATAAAAACTGTTCACAACAGGTTACAGGTTACAAAAGCTTCTCTTCACCCCAGATTTCCACTGAATGCAAAACGGCCGCGGACCGGCACACGTACGGCAGCGGACTATTTCGGTTTTGAATTAAGTCGATGTGTCCGTTTCCACCGCCCGCGGAACGTCGCCGACCTGCCCTTGCCATTGCGCATTCCAGTGCTAAATATACGCAGAGCGTCTCAAGAAATCTGTTCAATGTAGCTAAAATCTGCTTGTGTTGGACAGGAAATTATGCACAACAACAAGAAAAAGTATCCGGTTATCTTTCAAAATAAAATACTTTATCTTCTCGACTACTTTGAACGGTCCTAATGGGCGGCGACTTGTCAAAGGTTATCAGATTAAATTTGATCTTGTTGACACAAAGGGATGAAGACATGCTGATTCTGGAGGTCCAAAATTAAATAATATTTTACAGGCATATCCCGGGCAGCTAAATGGGGATATGGGTCAAATACCAGCTGATACAAGGACAGGACTGACTGTATGGCAGGGATGATATTACTGTTGTATTGTTGCTTGCAGCTAAAAATAAGGTGGTTCATCAAGGCAGGACCACGTTTATTTGCTTCTGCTGCTCTGGAAGGACAGAATCAACTTTTTTTTGGTTCGTTTTGTTACAACTTCACTCATCGCGTGATTATGCGCGGATTCGCGAGCCAATGTAAAAGTCAGCGCTATTTCGCCGCGCGACGGACACGGAACGGTGGTGGGGATTGCGGCGGCCTACCATTTCAGATTCAGTGGAAATCCAGGGTTCAACAGTAAAAGTACGAGTTAGTGTGGAGATGGCCTTAAAAAAACAACGTATTTTCGAAAATAAATTCTTGAAAATTTGAGATCGATTCAAAATCATAATAACAATTGCGATTCGGATGTGTATCGTTTGCTATTTATTGTTTGGTAGTTGTAATCACACCCTTATTTATTCATACATTTTATTTCTGGTCTTTATTTTTGTTTGTTTGCCTACAGTATGGCCTCATACTGCGGTTTACCTGACACATGAAACGTGACGAACTAGTGTTGGATATCTTTAAACGTGTTTTCTGGCAATTACAACTTTGACTAAAGCGTCAGTTGCTATGCAGATTGGCACTTTCCATCATTTTCAGCAGACTGCATTGCAAAATGATTGACCCCCCCCTCTTCCTCTCACCCAGAAATGTACATTTTTTAAATGATCGTGAACACATTTAAAACATGTCATTGGTATTTAGTGTTGGTATCTGCAATACTGGACCTGTGTGTAATTGGTATCATATCGACACCGACATTTGCGGTATCGCCCACCCCCACGACAGAAGCATGATTCTGAAGTATCGTTCAGTCTGCATGAGGGCGCCACTTAGTGGTGAATTATGCATCAGGTCATGAATTGTTGAATGTCCCACAAACGGAGTGGAGCTACACGTCATACAAGATCATAGAGAAGAACAACAACCAGGTTCTAGAAATGAGGTCATAGTTCTGAATGTAACGTTTACAGTTTAGGCCACTAGGTGACGACGTATTGTACACAAAGAAAAACAAACAAACTACAGTGCCAGACATGGTGTTTTCTAAAAAGAAACATAAAAAATATGTTTAATAATGGATATTTAACATCAATAGTCTTTAGTTCAGGACCTCTCAGACTTATTTGTGCTTTTCTTGTGGGCAGTTTGCTCTCCAAACATAGCGGAAGGCATCATAAATAAGCTAAATAAAATAATTCCACAAGCACTCGTTACCAGAAGTAATAATGGTGAGTTATATTTTCATCTCAGTGTAGAAACTGTAGTTAAGACAGAGTCGTGTATAGAGAGAGTGTGGCCAACCCGGTTTTAGACCATGGCCTACTACATGATTGGTCAGAAGGCACTCGCGGGACTACAGGGCGCCATGACTGCTACCAAGGTTGAGCTGAAGCGCCATCCAATTTTTGCAGCTTGTTTAAACTTGTAAACCGGCGAAAAGTGTGGAAAAAATTTACTTCGCTTTCCCCACAACCCGGAAAGACGACAAGGACAGAACACACAGAACAAACAAACTACATTTCCATATGAGTTGGGAAATTGTGTTAGATGTAAATATAAACGGAATACAATGATTTGCAAATCATTTTCAACCCATATTCAGTTGAATATGCTACAAAGACAACATATTTGATGTTCAAACTGATAAAAAAAACATTTTTTTTGCAAATAATCATTAACTTTAGAATTTGATGCCAGCAACACGTGACAAAGAAGTTGGGAAAGGTGGCAATAAATACTGATAACGTTGAGGAATGCTCATCAAACACTTATTTGGAGCATCCCACAGGGGAACAGGCCAATTGGGAACAGGTGGGTGCCATGATTGGGTATAAAAGTAGATTCCATGAAATGCTCAGTCATTCACAAACAAGGATGGGGCGAGGGTCACCACTTTGTCAACAAATGCGTAAGCAAATTGTTGAACAGTTTAAGAAAAACCTTTCTCAAAAAGCTATTGCAAGGAATTTAGGAATTTCACCATCTACGGTCCGTAAAATCATCAAAGGGTTCAGAGAATCTGGAGAAATCACTGCACGTAAGCAGCTAAGCCCGTGACCCTCGATCCCTCAGGCTGTACTGCATCAACAAGCAACATCAGTGTGTAAAGGACATCACCACATGGGCTCAGGAACACTTCAGAAACCCACTGTCAGTAACTACAGTTGGTCGCTACATCTGAAAGTGCAAGTTAAAACTCTCCAATGCAAGGCGAAAACCGTTTATCAACAACACCCAGAAACGCCGTCGGCTTCGCTGGGCCCGAGCTCATCTAAGATGGACTGATGCAAAGTGTACAAGTGTTCTGTGGTCTGACGCAGGGCCGGCCCGTGGCATAGGCTGTATAGGCAAATGCTAAGGGCGCCGTCCATCAGGGGGCGCCACGCCAGTGCCACAAATGTTGGAGAAAAAAAAAAAAAAAAAAAAAAAAAAGTGGTACTATTATTTCTAAATACAAAAAATAATCCCACGTTAATTAAAATGCAAAGTAAAGCCTATTTAATAGAAACATTATTTGTTACAACATTACGCCCCCTCCCCCGCACGGTGCGCCCCCTCCCTTCCCGTATCATGACTCTTTTTGGACGTCACCACATCAAAAAATCAACACAAGATGTCAAAACGGCCAAAACTGTCAGGTGCCCAGGGAAGAAAAAAGAGAAAAGAAGAGGAGGAGAAGCGAGAAAAGACAGAGGTAGCAGGTAGGTAACGTTAGCCTACATGAAATTATTTGTATGTTACAGAATGTGATAGTAACCCGGCTTTTTAGCATTAAGCTAATGCTACATGATTCGGCAATTGCTAATCAATAAATAGCTAGTTCTGTTTTAATGTCGGGTTAATAATGTGGAGGGGGCTAAATTGTTATGGAAAATAATAATGTAATGTTAGCTAATTACAGTACTCCCACCTTACATTCCTCAGGGACATTTGTATTAGATCTTTTAAGCAGGTGTTTTTTTTGTTTACATTGTTATTGCCTCTGGTTAGCTAATGTTTGACCTGCAGGTAATATTCGGTTTCTTGTGAGTGTATACACTTCACTGCCGATGTGGGGGGGGGGGGGGGGCGCCACCTAAAATCTTGCCTAGGGCGCCAGATTGGTTAGGGCCGGGCCTGGTCTGACGAGTCCACATTTCAAATTGTTTTTGGAAACTGTGGACGTTGTGTCCTCCGGACCAGAGAGGAAAAGAACCATCCGGATTGTTATAGGCGCAAAGTTGAAAAGCCAGCATCTGTGATGGTATGGGGGTGTATCAGTGCCCAAGACATGGGTAACTTACACATCTGTGAAGGCGCCATTAATGCTGAAAGGTACATACAGGTTTTGGAGCAACATATGTTGCCATCCAAGCAACGTTACCATGGACGCCCCTGCTTATTTCAGCAAGACAATGCCAAGCCACGTGTTACATCAACGTGGCTTCATAGTAAAAGAGTGCGGGTACTAGACTGGCCTGCCTGTAGTCCAGACCTGTCTCCCATTGAAAATGTGTGGCACATTATGAAGCCTAAAATACCACAACGGAGACCCCAGACTGTTGAACAACTTAAGCTGTACATCAAGCAAGAATGGGAAATAATTCCACCCGAGAAGCTTAAAAAATGTGTCTCCTCAGTTCTTAAATGTTTACTGAGTGTTGTTAAAAGGAAAGGCCATGTAACACAGTGGTGAACATGCCCTTTCCCAACTACTTTGGCACGTGTTGCAGCCATGAAACTCTGTTAATTATTATTTGCAAAAAAAAAAAAAAAGTTTATGAGTTTGAACATCAAATATCTTGTCTTTGTAGTGCATTCAATTGAAAATGGGTTGAAAAGTATTTCCAAATCATTGTATTCCGTTTATATTTACATCTAACACAATTTCCCAACTCATATGGAAACGGGGGTTGTAGGACAAATAATAACAGAAGAAATAAACAAATTAAAGAGATGGTTTTACAAAAATAGACTATCTTTGAATCTCATTAAAAAATAAAATACCGTATTTTTCGGACTATAATCCTTTCATTTTCTCAAAAATCGACAGTGCGCCTTATAACCCGGTGCGCCTTATAACCCGGTGCGCTTAATGTACAGCATAACTCTGGTTGTGCTTACTGACCTCGAAGCTATTTTATTTGGTACATGGTGTAATGATAAGTGTGACCAGTAGATGGCAGTCATACATAAGACATACGTGTCAACTGCAATATGATGGCAGTAAACAACACCAAAACTTTAAATGTTCCATTGAGAATATAGAACATTACACATGGCGCTCAAAAATCTGTCAAAATGTTTTTAGTACGACTTCGGTGTGAAGGATGAAGGATTGTCGGCGCATTAAACATACAAGTATTATTATGGTGTGTGTATAACGACCGCAAAATGGCACCTGTTAGCAGACATATTACCTGGCGTTTGTTTCGCAATTTTATGCAAAACCAACTTTTCTTACCTTCGGGTACCTGCTGATCTGTATTTGGGATTTGCATAAGTACTGAAAATGTGCACACGTCCACAATTGTAGTCTATGCCGACTCCATAGTCATAAGCATACTTGCCAACCTTGAGACCTCCGAATTTGAGAGATGGGGGTTGGGTGGGGTAGGGTTTGGTGGTAGCTCGGAGTGTATATTGTAGCGTCCCGGAAGAGTTAGTGCTACAAGGGGTTCTGGGTATTTGTTCTGTTGTGTTTATGTTGTGTTACGGTGCGGATGTTCTCCCGAAATGTGTTTGTCGTTCTTGTTTGGTGTGGGTTCACAGTGTGGCGCATATTTGTAACAGTGTTAAAGTGGTTTATACGGCCGCCCTCAGTGTGACCTGTATGGCTGTTGACCAAGTATGACTTGCATTCACTTGTGTGTGTTAAAGCCGCTTATATTATACGACTTGGCCGGCACGCTGTTTGTATGGAGGAAAAGCGGACGTGACAACAGGTTGTAGAGGACGCTAAAGGCAGTGCCTTTAAGGCAGTGGTCCCCAACCTTTTTGTAGCTGCGGACTGGTAAACGCTTGAAATTTTAAATTTATCCCGCGGACCGGGGGGGCGGGGGGGGTGATTTTTTTTTTTTTTTAAATAAAGAAATACAATGTGTGCTTACGGACTGTATCCCTGCAGACTGTATTGATATACATTGATATATAGTGTATATATTGTGTTTTTCTGTTGATTTAATAAAAAAATAAAAAATAAAAATAATAATTTTATTTTATTTTTTTTCTTGTGCGGCCCGGTACCAATCGGTCTGCGGACCGGTACCGGGCCGCGACCTGTTGGTTGGGGACCACTGCTTTAAGGCACGCCCCCGATATTGTTGTCCGGGTGGAAATCGGGAGTCTCCTGGGAAAATCGGGAGGGTTGGCAAGTATGTTCATAAGCTTCTTATTTTTCTCTATCTTCTTGTTATGTGACATTCATCCTCCGCTGTTGCCATTTCTAATAAAAAGTAGTGTAAAGTTCTTACTTATATCTGTCAGTAAACTCGCTATGTAAGCGCTAAAACATACCGGTGTTGTGAACTTACATTATTCACCCAAGGAACTTTAGGTATCAGAGTTCCGGTCTGACGATTTTTCACGGGACGCATTTCCGGCGTTGTTGTTGCACTAGTGATCCACGGATGAGGAGATGCTGCCCTGTTATTAATTTAAGTAAAGTCTGAATGCCATTAAAACAGTTAGTGCCATCTTTTGACACTTCTTCCACTCCCGTCCTTGCACGCTACACCGCTACAACAAAGATGACGGGGAGAAGACGCTGCCGAAGGTGAGCCACGTAAATAAGACCGCCCACAAAACGGTGCATCCTGAAGCGACTGTCAGAAAGCGGCTTAAAGATGATCTGTAAAACATAATCTATGCAACATTTTGACCAAAGAACCACCATTACATGTTATGTAGACCACAAGGAAGTGTTTTACATTTAGAAAAAAATCATAAAATTACTCCTTTAATGCGCCTTATAATCCGGTGCGCCTTTTGTATGCAAAATGACCTAAATAGACCCGCTCATCTGCAGTGCGCCTTTTAATCAGGTGCGCCCCATGGTCCGAAAAATACGGTAATGCAATTTGCTAGCAGTAGAAGAGAAAGTCAAACAAAAATACAAATAGACGGACATTGAAAGAGTAAAAAAAAACACATTTTGGACGTAATAATAGATGAGAAAATGAAGTGGAAATCTCATAAAAAAATATACAACAGAAAAACGTCAATAATGAAAAACTCAAAACATGTTTTGAACCAAAAATCACTCCGTATTCTCTACTGCTTGCCAGTGTTACCATATCTGGGTTATTGTGCAGAAATATGGGATAAGTCACAAATTGTTGGTCCAAAGCTAATGAAGATTTTGGCAAAATTATTTTTTTGGTTGTCCTGAGAATTTTTTTTTTAAAGTTTATTGCGCTGTCGGGTGCGTGTTCGAGTGCCTGTTTGGTTACTAAACACGGCAACAATGGAGCAAAATGTTACTTTCACAAAATAAAAGCATGTCGGATTGTAAGTTCATGAGCTGCGGTATGTTTATATCTAAACATAAACATATTATTTTGGTTTATTTCATCAGAAAAACTACCGTCAACACAACAGCAATTGCATGCATCCGTGCACAGCTGCACACGTCCTTGGTAGCAAACATGGCGCCTGTTGTTTAGCTGGCCATACTCTCCTTGTACACGACTCTGCCACTAGTGATATGTGGGCTCTATCTCGTGGTACGTCAAATAATCATGTGATTAAAGCAGTGTTTTATTTTACTAGATTCAAACAGTGTTACTGTTAAAACTGTGTGTAATGTTCAGTGGCCAAAACATTCAATATACAAACCCCGTTTCCATATGAGTTGGGAAATTGTGTTAGATGTAAATATAAACGGAATACAATGATTTGCAATAATTTTCAACCCATATTCAGTTGAATATGCTACAAAGACAACATATTTGATGTTCAAACTGATAAACATTTTTTTTTTTTGCAAATAATCATTAACTTTAGAATTTGATGCTAACAATACGTGACAAAGACGTTGGGAAAGGTGGCAATAAATACTGATAAAGTTGAGGAATGCTCATAAAACACTTATTTGGAACATCCCACAGGTGAACAGGCTAATTGGGAACAGGTGGGTGCCATGATTGGGTATAAATGTAGATTCCATGAAATGCTCAGTCATTCACAAACAAGGATGGGGCGAGGGTCACCACTTTGTCAACAAATGCGTGAGCAAATTGTTGAACAGTTTAAGAAAAACCTTTCTCAACCAGCTATTGCAAGGGATATAGGGATTTCACCATCTACGGTCCGTAATATCATCAAAGGGTTCAGAGAATCTGGAGAAATCACTGCACATAAGCAGCTAAGCCCGTGACCCTCAGGCTGTACTGCATCAACAAGCGACATCAGTGTGTAAAGGATATCACCACATGGGCTCAGGAACACTTCAGAAACCCACTGTCAGTGACTACAGTTGGTCGCTACATCTGTAAGTGCAAGTTAAAACTCTCCTATGCATGGCGAAAACCGTTTATCAACAACACCCAGAAACGCCGTCGGCTTCGCTGGGCCTGAGCTCATCTAAGATGGACTGATACAAAGTGGAAAAGTGTTGTGTGGTCTGACGAGTCCACATTTCAAATTGTTTTTGGAAACTGTGGACGTTGTGTCCTCCGAACGAAAGAGGAAAAGAACCATCCGGATTGTTATAGGCGCAAAGTTGAAAAGCCAGCATCTGTGATGGTATGAGGGTGTATTAGTGCCCAAGACATGGGTAACTTACACATCTGTGAAGGCGCCATTAATGCTGAAAGGTACATACAGGTTTTGGAGCAACATATGTTGCCATCCAAGCAACGTTACCATGGACGCCCCTGCTTATTTCAGCAAGACAATGCCAAGCCACGTGTTACATTAATGTGGCTTCATAGTAAAAGAATACGGGTACTAGACTGGCCTGCCTGTAGTCCAGACCTGTCTCCCATTGAAAATGTGTGGCGCATTATGAAGCCTAAAATACCACAACGGAGATCCCCGGACTGTTGAACAACTTAAGCTGTACATCAAGCAAGAATGGGAAAGAATTCCACCTGAGAAGCTTAAAAAATGTGTCTCCTCAGTTCCCAAACATTTACTGAGTGTTGTTAAAAGGAAAGGCCATGTAACACAGTGCTGAACATGCCCTTTCCCAACTACTTTGACCCCTGTTGCAGCCATGAAATTCTAAGTTAATTATTATTTGCAAAAAAAAAATTAAGTTTATGAGTTTGTAGTGCATTCAATTGAATATGGGTTGAAAAGGATTTGCAAATCATTGTATTCCGTTTATATTTACATCTAACACAATTTCCCAACTCATATGGAAACAGGGTTTGTACTTGTTAAATAAAACCTCTGCTTTGTTTTAATTAATACATAGGCTTACTACGCTACTGTATTTTAATATTGGTCATTACGGTGGTACTTGGAGAGCCAGGTTTTTTCTAAGGTGGTACTTGGTGACACAAGTTTGAGAACCCCTGGCCTGGAATGTAGATGACAGACATGAATAAAAACACACATTTGACCCATAAGAACACTTTAAAAGTGTTCAAAAGTGTTCTATATAACTTTGTGCTTGTGTTGATAGTAAACATTTAGTACGCTTGTCATGTGACTACACCATATTACCCACATAAATTAGCAAATTTGATCAATTAAGTAAATTTTATACCAATTTAACAATTGTTGTGCTTAAATAAGGTGCAAATATTACAAATACATAATTTTTACTATTATTTATCTTTTTTTTTACAGAAAATAAGCTAGCAAAAAATTACTAACCGGCTTTTAACCTTAACATTTCTATGGAAAGTCTGACATTACATATTTGTCACAATAGCATAAATGCTAATGAGACACTCAATAAATGTTTCAATTAATTTAAACGAGTGAGGAGTTGTTTTTAAAATACTCGGAATAATAGGAATACATGAGCGTAAACAATGTGACATGACATTAGTAGGGTTTTATAAACAGAACTAGTTTGTATGTGTTTAAATTGGTCAGTGGTATAGCTACTGTTATTTTACCTTAAAGGGAAACTGCACTTTAAACAATAAAACACATATTTCCCTTTTCTGTGCATCGAAAATAGTAAAAAAACTGCTAGCACCAAGCGGCTAACAATGCAGGTAATAGGGATTCACCAATCCTGCCTATAAAGCACTCGAAAAAACCTTCAAAAACCTCCAACAATGTTTTACATACATGCTGTAACCAAAAAGTAGCAGGCACATTCATAATAACATGTATTATTTACAGTATTTTGGTTATTTTTAAGTATTATCGTAACTTATTTCCTGGGTGCATTGATTTTACAAAGCACACTGCAATGAACACAACTTCCATTAACAAAACAACTTGTAATCATGGCAGACTTGGTGAGAGCCAATGACGACTTCTTTAGGACAAATGATGATCCAGAACCTTGTATTTTTGAGCCTGAATATACAGAGGATGAGCTCCAAGCTTAAGGAACCTGGTGCTAAGCAGATCCACCTATAGTGAAACAATAAACCAATAGTCAATTACAATATGCCCGCTCTCACTGCCATAGCGACTGATGGGATGGTTGTATCTTTCAGCACAATACTTGTGCGCCCTGTTAAGCTGCTAAATGTAAAATAATCCTCACTCCTCAGGTGAAAAATGCTAACAAACAAAGCTTCCTGCCACGTCTGACTAGCAATGTCGCAGAGTTGGGAGCCAACAGATACACTGATTCAGTCGGTCTGGATTTTTAGTTGGTAGCATGAGGAATTTCTAAGTTTCTGAATTTTCCAAACTCAAAAAAGAGTCAGCAGCAGCAACTCCAGTAGCAAGAAAACCTCTCAGCTTTAGATAGTAACCTGAGGCGCTGTGTCATGACGGCAGAAAAGTACCGTATTTTCCGGACTATAAGGCTCACTTAAAATATTTTTATTTTCTCAAAACTCGACAGGGCGCCTAATGTATGGAATAATTCTGGTGTTGCTTACTGACCTCGAAGCAATTTTATTTGGTACATGGTGTAATGATAAGTGTGACCAGTAGATGGCAGTCAAACATAAGGGATACGTGTAGACTGCACTATGATGGCAATATGACTCAAGTAAACACCGACATTTTATATGTTCCTTAGAAAATATAGAACATTACACACGGCGCTCAAAAATATATCAAAATGTTTTAATACGACTTTGAAGCCGCACCGCTTGATGGATTGTACTGTGCTTCAACATAGGAGTATTATTATGGTGTGTTTATAAGGTAAGACATATTATCTGGCGTTTTGTTTCGCAATATTATGCAAAAGCAACTTTTCTTGTCTTCTGGTACCTGCTGATCTGTATTTGGGATCTGCATAAGTCCTGAAAAATTACGCGCGTCCGCCTTTGTAGACCGTGGGGACATCGTAGTCGATAACCTTCTTCTTTTTCTCTATCTTCTTGTTATGGGACATTCATCGCGCACATTAATCTGGTGGACGGACTGTACATGGGCCTGATTATAGCATCGTTGCTAGTCTCCATCTGAAGTCCCCCTGGGAGCAAGGTGGGCGATACTGGGTGGGTGAAGTGTCTTGCCCAAGTACCGTATATTTTGGACTATACGGCGCACTTAAAATCCTTTCATTTCCTCAAATATCGACAGTGTGCCCAATGTACGGCATAATTCTGGTTGTGCTTATCGACCTCGAAGCAATTTTATTGGGTACATGGTGTAATGATAAGTGTGACCAGTAGATGGCAGTCATACATAAGAGTTATGTGTAAACTGCAAGATCAGGCCAGAAACAAACAACACCAAAACTTTAAATGTTCCATTGAGAATATAGAACATTACACACAGCGCTCAAAAATCTGTCAAAATGTTTTTAGTACGACTTTGGTAAGCTATGAAGCCGCACCGCTTGATGGATTGTTGGCGCATTAAACATAGGAGTATTATTATGGTGTGTGTATAAGGACAACAAAATGGCACCTATTAGCAGACATATTATCTGGCGTTTTGATTCCCAATATTATGCAAAATCAACTTTTCTTACCTTCTGGTACCTGCTGATGTGTATTTGGGATCTGCATAAGTCCGAAAAATGTGCGCATGTCTACCATTGTAGTCCGTGACGACACCGTAGTCATAAGCTTCTTCTTTTTCTCTATCCTCTTACGTGGCATTCATCTTCCGCTGTTGCCATTTCTAATATAAAGTAGTGTAAAGTTCTTACCGTATTTTTCGGAGTATAAGTCGCTCCGGAGTATATGTCGCACCGGCCAAAAATGCACAATAAAGAAGGAAAAAACATATATACGTCGCACTGGAGTATAAGTCGCATTTTTGCGGGAAATTTATTTGATAAAACCCAACACCAAGAATAGACATTTGAAATTTAAAATAAATAAAGAATAGTGAACAACAGGCAGAATAAGTGTACGTTATATGAGGCATAAATAACCAACTGAGAACGTGCCTGGTATGTTAACGTAACATATTATGGTAAGAGTCATTCAAATAACTATAACATATAGAACATGCTATACGTTTACCAAACAATCTGTCACTCCCGATCGCTAAATCCCATGAAATCTTTTTCCTCGGTGTCGCTCCTGGTATGCCCCACTAGCGTCCTTTCTTTCTGCTGCTCGATTGCTGTTCTCTGCAGCATATTTCACTACGTCCAGCTTGTAATCTGCAGTATATGATTTCCTTTTCGGTGCCATTTTAGTTCAGTTCCTTCTCAGTTTTTATAAGTTACCGCGATTGTTGATGTGATCCATTTTAATAGCTCCGGCAGTAGCGTATAGCATATAGCCGAATTCTTACTGGTTGGCGTGGGAGTGACGATTGCTGACGTGTGTGTGACGATTGCGGACATTTTCTTCGTCGCTCACACGAATGAGATAAATAATATTATTTGATATTTTACAATAATGTGTTAATAATTTCACACATAAGTCGCTCCGGAGTATACGTCGCACCCACGGCCAAACTTTGAAAAAAACGTCGACTTATAGTCCGAAAAATACGGTACTTATATTTGCCATGAAAGCGCTAAAACATACCGGTGTAGTGCATTTACGTTATTCACCCAAGGAACTTTAGTTATTAGAGAGTTCCGGTCGGACGGTTTTTCACGGGACACATTTCCGGTGTTGTTTCCGGTTGAAGAGATGCTGCTCCGTTATTGATTGAAGTAAAGTCTGAATGCCATTAAAACAGTTAGCGGCATCTTTTGACACTTCTTTCACTCCCGTCCTTGCACGCTACACCGCTACAACAAAGATGACGGGGAGAAGACGCTGTCGAAGGTGAGCCACGTAAATAAAGACAAAACGGCGCATCCTGAAGCGACTGTCAGAAAGCGGTTTGAAGATGATCTGTAAAACATAATCTATTTGACCAAAGAACCAACCTACATGTTATGTAGACCACAAGGAGCGCCTTATATATGAAAAAAGACCAAATATAGACCATTCATCAGCAGTGCGCCTAATAATCCGGAAAATACAGTAGTTCCAATGTGTCAGCTCCTATGATATCAATGTTGCTAAAGCTTGGTTAAAATGCGAGTCGCTGCATCAATACGAGTGCTGTTGTTTTTGTTTTTTTGTAGTGCTTTCTACACAAAACAGGCGAATCCCCATGACCTGCATACGTTAGCCGCCTTGTGCGAGTAGCACACAAAAGCTAAAGACATGTTCTTGTCTCACATTAGAGTTGTGGATGTTCCAAAACAAGTGTGGTTTTCCTTAAAGTGCAAATGAGTTAAGTTTGGACCAGCTCTATACTCTCGGCAGGGTCCTTGAGGGTGCATGGGAGTTTGCCCAAAAAGTCTACATGTGCTTTGTGGACTTGGAGAAGGCATTCGACCGTGTTCCTTGGGAAGTCCTGTGGAGAGTGCTCAGAGAGTATGGGGTATCGGACTGTCTGATTGTGGCGGTCCGCTCCCTGTATGATCAATGTCAGAGCTTGGTCCGCATTGCCGGCAGTAAGTCGGACACGTTTCTAGTGAGGGTTGGACTCCGCCAAGGCTGCCCTTTGTCACAGATTCTGTTCATAACTTTTATGGACAGAATTTCTAGGCGCAGTCAGGGCATTTGATGGCTGAAGGATTAGTTCTGCTTTTTGCAGATGATGTGGTCCTGATGGCTTCATCTGGCCAGGATCTTCAGCTCTCACTGGATCGGTTGGCAGCCGAGTGTGAAGCGACTGGGATGAGAATCAGCACCTCCAAGTCCGAGTCCATGGTTCTCGCCCGGAAAAGGGTGGAGTGCCATTTCCGGGTTGGGGAGGAGACCCTGCCCCAAGTGGAGGAGTTCAAGTACCTAGGAGTCTTGTTCACGAGTGGGGGAAGAGTGGATCGTGAGATCGACAGGCGGATCGGTGCGGCGTCTTCAGTAATGCGGACGCTGTATCGATCCGTTGTGGTGAAGAAGGAGCTGAGCCGGAAGGCAAAGCTCTCAATTTACCGGTCGATCTACGTTCCCATTGTCGGAGGCAGATATTTACATATATCCGTATTTAAGTGTTACTTCTTTATTTTCATAATCATATTACAAAACAGCTAGTGTTTTTCTTCCAATTGTGGTCTTTTGGTTGTCTGCAAATACTGTGTGCTAACCTTGAGTATGGAATGTAAGGAGGAGAGATACTCCTTC
Organism: Nerophis lumbriciformis; assembly: GCF_033978685.3. NCBI lineage: Eukaryota > Metazoa > Chordata > Actinopteri > Syngnathiformes > Syngnathidae > Nerophis > Nerophis lumbriciformis. The sequence goes on from NC_084554.2 coordinate 18,647,678, forward strand.
TTTTATCTCCTCTTGAGTCCAGCTGCGGAGGACAATGGGCATGTGTTTGGGCTGGAAAGACAAGACAGCGAGGGTGGGAGGGAGAGAGACTTTATAGAATAGAAGGTTTCCATACTTTAGGGCAGACCATCTTAGCTGCGCGATTGAATGTTCTATGCTGGACTGGTCTCATTATATTTACAAAGCTTTGCAAATATATTACAAAATACCTATTCTGTCTCTGGTGGTCCTTCTACTCAGCTTTAAGTGTCGTAAAGTGCTTGGGAGCGACCAGAAACTTGAATTCCCTGGGAGGAACAACTGGTCCAAACGCAACACCATCCTTACCTATGGTCATGAGCTTTGGGTTATGACCGAAAGGACAAGATCACAGGTACAGGCGGCCGAAATGAGTTTCCTCCGCTGGGTGGCGGGGCTCTCCCTTAGAGATAGGGTGAGAAGCTCTGCCATCCGGGGGGAGCTCAGAGTAAAGCCGCTGCTCCTCCACATCGAGAGGAGCCGGATGAGGTGGTTCGAGCACCTGGTCAGGATGCCACCCGAACGCCTCCCTAGGGAGGTGTTTAGGGCACGTCCGACCGGTAGGAGGCCACGGGGAAGACCCAGGACACGTTGGGAAGACTATGTCTCCCGGCTGGCCTGGGAACGCCTCGGGATCCCCCGGGAAGAGCTGGACGAAGTGGCTGGGGAGAGGAAAGTCTGGGCTTCCCTGCTTAGGCTGCTGCCCCCGCGACCCGACATCGGATAAGCGGAAGAAGATGGATGGATGGAGTTAAGTTTGGCTTGAAGATGCACTTTGCTTATTTGTCAGCATTTTTTTTTTTTTTTTTAGCATTAACAATCCAAGTACAGTCAAACAGTCCATAACACACGGCAGGTCTACATCAGGGAAGGGATTCATATAGCTCCATTTGTCGCCATTTACTCGACACATGAAACGTGACAAATTGGGTGGGTGCAGTATCCACTTAGGGTTGAATATCTTGAAATGTGTTTTGTGGCAATTCCAACTTTGACCACAGCGTCAGTTCATTACAAACAGACTGCGTTACAATATGATTTAGCCCTCTCTTCAGGCATCATTTTCCTACTGTAAGAGCATTTGATCAGGTTCAAACTACACCACTGGTCAAGACTTGATCTTATCCAACCAACCTTCTTTCTTATTCCTCTTGAAATACACGTGAGATGAAAATACAGGTCGTATAGCTACAGCGCTTGCTTTGCTTCAATACTAAAGTGCACACGTAGAATCAAGCACATACTAAAGCAACATGTTGAAATTGATCTCTGTATTAATATACTTTATTATGAATGGTTTTGAGTGTTTGAGAGCATCGGCTAGGTCAAGGCTATCCAAACTTTTTCCACAGAGGGCCACTTTGATACATTTTGTGTATTAAAGATGCTAAATGCTGCTTTATGAAGGTTAACATATGTTAAGCTATCTGAAGAAAACGTCAACATCTTGGCTTTATCTTAGAGATAATGAAGCAAATGAGTGTAATGCCTAATACCCACGGTTTCGTAGGATTCAGTTTTCGCTGAAAAATTTCGTCAAATGTTTCACACGGTTTTCGTAGACCGTGTTACTTATCGTATGGACAACCGTTGCGTGGAACAAACCCGTGCATAATTCAGCGGAATCAAGTGCCCAATCAAATAATTTCCGTCAAGAAAACTCGTCAATAATAGTAAAAACGACATTTCATTCAACATTTATATGTATTTTACTTTGCTTTCTGCATGTAAAACTACAATTATGCTCTATAAAATGTGTTGTTGTTCATATCTGGACCACATGAATGGAATTTACATTATTTCTTATGGGGAGAAAAATGCTTCGGTTTTTGTACGATATGGTTTTGGTCGGTTTTTTTTTTTGAGGTACCACTGTAGTACATATATATATATAAACATATGTACTGTATATGTATTTGTATACAGTAAAGGCCAACAATTTGGACACACATTCTCATTCAATGTGTTTTCTTTATTTTCATGACTATTTACATTGTAGATTGTCACTGAAGGCATCAAAACTATGAATGAACACATGTGGAGTTAAGTACTTAACAAAAAAATGTGAAATAACTGAAAACATGTTTTATAATCTAGTTTCTTCAAAACAGCCACCCTTTGCTCTGATTACTGCTTTGCACACTCTTGGCATTCTCTCGATGAGCTTCAAGCACACCTGTGAAGTGAAAACCATTCAAGGTGACGACCTCTTGAAGCTCAGCTATTTTGAAGAAACTAGAATATAAAACATGTTTTCAGTTATTTCACATTTTTTTGTTAAGTACTTAACTCCACATGTGTTCATTCATAGTTTTGATGCCTTCAGTGACAATCTACAATGTAAATAGTCATGAAAATAAAGAAAACACATTGAATGAGAATGTGTGTCCAAATTGTTGGCCTTTACTGTATACAAAGACATATACAGTACATATGTTTATATATATATGTACTACAGTGGTACCTCAAAAAAAAAAACCGACCAAAACCATATCGTACAAAAACCGAAGCATTTTTCTCCCCATAAGAAATAATGTAAATTCCATTCATGTGGTCCAGATATGAACAACAACACATTTTATAGAGCATAATTGTAGTTTTACATGCAGAAAGCAAAGTAAAATACATATAAATGTTGAATGAAATGTCGTTTTTACTATTATTGACGAGTTTTCTTGACGGAAATTATTTGATTGGGCACTTGATTCCCCTTTTTTTGTAAAGTACATAACTCCACATGTGTTCATTCATAGTTTTGATGCCTTCAGTGACAATCTACAATGTAAATAGTCATGAAAATGAAGAAAACGCATTGAATGAGAAGGTGTGTCCAAATTTTTGGCCTTTACTGTGTGTGTGTGTGTATATATATATATATATATATATATATATATATATATATATATATATATATATATATATATATATATATATATGTACCGTATTTTTCAGAGTATAAGTCGCATTTTTTGGGGAAATTTATTTGATAAAACCCAACACCAAGAATAGACATTTGAAAGGCAATTTAAAATAAATAAAGAATAGTGAACAACAGGCTGAATAAGTGTACGTTATATGATGCATAAATAACCAACTGAGAACGTGCCTGGTATGTTAACGTAACATATTATGGTAAGAGTCATTCAAATAACTATAACATATAGAACATGCTATACGTTTACAGAACAATCTGTCACTCCTAATCGCTAAATCCCATGAAATCTTATACGTCTAGTCTCTTATGTGAATGAGCTAAATAATATTATTTGATATTTTACGGTATTGTGTTCATAATTTCACACATAAGTCGCTCCTGAGTATAAGTCGCACCCCCTCATAGTTCTTCTTGACACATACATACCGTATTTTTCGGACTATAAGTCGCAGTTTTTTTCAACCTATGAAAAAAACTGCGACTTATAGTCCGAAAAATACGGTGTGTACCGTATTTTTCGGAGTATAAGTCGCATTGGAGTATAAGTTGCACCTGCCGAAAATGCATAATAAAAAAAGAAAAAAACATATATAAGTCGCACTGGAGCCCGGCCAAACTATAAAAAAAACTGCGACTTAATAGTCCGAAAAATACCGTATTTTTTGGAGTATAAGTCGCACTGGAGTATAAGTCGCACCTGCCGAAAATGCATAATAAAAAAAGAAAAAAACATATATAGCTGAGATAGGCTCCAGCGCCCCCCGCGACCCCAAAGGGAATAAGCGGTAGCAAATGGATGGATGGATGGATATATAAGTCGCACTGGAGCCAAACTATGAAAAAAACTGCGACTTATAGTCCGAAAAATACAGTATGTATGTGTCAAGAAGAAACAGGATTACACATTTAAAACCAAATCAACCACCAAGTAAATAAGAGCTATGACCAGCCAGTAGCAGGATATGATTGTAAAACTCAGCTTTAAAAGGGAGTTAAAAGTTTGACTCAAATGCAAATGCAAATTCTACTTTCATGAATTAGAAATGAGTTATCAGAAAAAAATTAAGGAAAAAAACACATTCCTGAGTCTATAAAAAAAACAAACATCTGCACTGATTCAAAAGTGCTGAGCCACGAATGGAAGTGTTTGGGCTGCTACAACTTTAAAGGACTATTGCACTAACTTCCTGTTAGAGACGCACTAACTTCATGCACGCGTCAGGGAAGACAAAGTAGGACGAGCATCGGGAGAAGCATTGTTTTCTCTACCAGATTTTCATATTTATCAACACCTACAACATTATTATGATGGTATTATTATTACTAATGATAGCAGAAACACAGGTGTTACTTTTAGATACAAAAGAACAGTATGACAAAGCAAAATCTGGGGCCCTATTTCAATCTGCTTCCATTATTATCATTATATTTGTTTCATCAGCGGTGTAACGGTACATTTGCAATTGGATGTTTCGGTACAGACATTTCGCTTCAGTACAGAATCGTACCGATTTGTCCACATTAAAAGTGACGGACAAGAAGTGTGTTGAGCGGCTACTCGCTAAACAAATCCAGTGCAGCCTTTAGCAAGCAGGAATCATGGCTAGAACTTGAAAACCTTTTTCCATTAGTAAAGTCTCCTTGGCCTTCCTGGTGAAATACGTCAACAAATACGTGATGGATACGATGAAAGCAGTGTGCCGCCGTTTTTTTTTTTAGTAGCGATGGAGAACGGGACTACAAACTGTACTTCCACCAATATTAATAAACTTTACTAAAGATAAAATAGTCATTCATAAATTAGGGGTGTCCAAATTGCGGCCACTTTTGTCCTGGAGCTCAATTTTTACTGACCATCTGCATATTCTAAAAATACAATGACTTTATTATTGAGGACGTACAGTATATTGCAGTGGTACCTCGGCAAACAAGTTTTCGGGCTACGAGCTGTCTCTCGGCTAGTTGTTATGCTAAAGGTTGCAGGTAACAAGCTTTAAATACCAAATTTTCCGGACTATAAGCCGCACTCACTAAACCTTAGAAGAACATTTCATACATTAGCCGCACTGGACTATGAGCCGCAGATATATACTGATCACTGAATGATTACATTTTTGATCATAAATTACAATTAATTGGATTAAAAAATTACCGAATTTTCCTGGCTATAAACTGCTCGGGTAAGCAACATTTTCAAAGAAAAACATTTTTTTTCATACATTAGCCGCATCGGTATGTAGTGAAATGAGATATTTACATATAAATATTTTGTAAATGTTTATGTACATACCTAACTTGTTTCCAAATTGTGCCTGTAACACGGCAGTAAAACGGCTGATCAAACAAAACAGAAAAGTTATTGGTGTCTTTATTCATCCTTTATCAGATTAATGAGATTTTCAATTTAAAAAAAAATAAGGTTCAAGATGTTTTTTCTGCCTAGTGCTTTGTAAACACTGAGTTTGAACAGTTTGTTTTAGTACATTGTTTGATTTCTTTGCTCAATCCCTTACATAATTTAGCAGTCAATGAATAAAAATCTATAGGTTAGCCGCATCTTTGTATAAGCCGCAGGCTTCAATTCTTGGGAAAAAAGTAGCGGCTTATAGTCGGGAAAATTATTACTATATAAATTATATATTATTGCATATTAATTATTACGGTATATATTAATATTTGTATAATTCACTTGACCGAATTTTCCTGGCTATAAATTGCTCGGGTAAGCAACATTTTCAAATAATTTTTTTTTTTTCATACATTAGCCGCACCGGTATGTAGTGAAATGAGATATTTACATATAAATATTTTGTAAATGTTTATGTACATACCTAACTTGTTTCCAAATTGTGCCTATAACACGGCAGTAAAACGGCTGATCAAACAAAACAGAAAAGTTATTGGTGTCTTTATTCATCCTTTATCAGATTAATGAGATTTTCTCATTTAAAAAAAAATAAGGTTCAAGATATTTTTTCTGCCTAGTGCTTTGTAAACACTGAGTTTGAACAGTTTGTTTTAGTAAATTGTTTGATTTCTTTGCTCAATCCCTTACATAATTTAGCAGTCAATGAATAAAAATCTATAGGTTAGCCGCACCTTTGTATAAGCCGCAGGCTTCAATTCTTGGGAAAAAAAAGTAGCAGCTTATAGTCGGGAAAATTATTACTATATAAATGATATATTATAGCATATGAATTATTATGGTATATATTATTATTTGTATAATTCAATTTATAATACATAATAATAAAGATTCGTTGGGTCAGGGAAAAAATGACGGAGGCTTTTTCATCCCTACAAGCCTGTTTCGCAGGTTAACTCCCCTGAAGAGCAGGGAAACCTGCAAAACAGGCTTGTCGGGATGAAATAGCCTCCGTTTTTTCCCCCCTGACCTAACGAATATTTCGCTCTACTCCGGTATTGAGCACCGTCTAACGGATAAACCACAGTAACCTCGGCTATATAATAATAAAAAATGCATTAATAATCGATTTATAATTGAATTGTAGCCTCTGAACCATAATTAAATCGTGAGGTGTTGAACGTTTCCCACCCGGAGTTTAGCATACATTGACCTACACTGGATTGGTTTGAGCATTGTTAATGTACAAAACATATCAAAATGGCGGTTCTACGTTTTGCATTTTGTTCCCTGGCTGTACCAAACCCTGATTGTGGCGTACCGTCACACCCCCAGTCAGGACTCAATCGGTGCTGACTTAAAGGCCTACTGAAACCCACTACTACCGACAACGCAGTCTGATAGTTTATACATCAATGATGAAATCTTAACATTGCAACACATGCCAATACGGCAATACGGGTTAGCTTACTAAAGTGCAATTTTAAATTTCACGCCGAAATATCCTGCTGAAAACGTCTCGGTATGATGACGCCTGCGCGTGACGTCACGGATTGTAGAGGACATTTTGGGACAGCATGGTGGCCAGCTATTAAGTCGTCTTGTTTTCATCGCAAAATTCCACAGTATTCTGGACATCTGTGTTGGTGAATCTTTTGCAATTTGTTCAATGAACAATTGAGACAGCAAAGAAGAAAGCTGTAGGTGGGAAGCGGTGTATTGCGGCAGGTGTTGTGCCGGATAACGCACCCCCGCCGTAGAATGCACCCCTTGACTTTTGTGCCGGATAACACAGCCGGTGTTTCATTGTTTACATTCCCGGAAGATGACAGTCAAGCTTTACCATTGGCCTGTGGAGAACTGGGACAACAGAGACTCTTACCAGGAGGACTTTGAGTTGGATGCGCAGACACGGTACCGTGAGTACGCATGCAGCTGCGCCTTCCAAACATTTGATCGCTTGCCTGTACGTGTGTGCCGCTATGTGCATGTCACATACGTAACTTTGGGGACTTTGGGGAAATATATGTGCTGTATGAACTTTGGGGAGGTAAACGGTACTTTGGGCTGTGGGATTGAGTGTGTTGTGCAGGTGTTTGAGTTGTATTGGCGGGTTATATGGACGGGAGGGGGGAGGTGTTTGTTATGCGGGATTAATTTGTGGCATATGAAATATAAGCCTGGTTGTGTTGTGGCTAATAGAGTATATATATGTCTTGTGTTTATTTACTGTTTTAGTCATTCCCAGCTGAATATCAGTTCCCACCCGCCTCTCACAGCATCTTCCCTATCTGAATCGCTCCCACTGCCCTCTAGTCCTTCACTCTCACTTTCCTCATCCACAAATCTTTCATCCTCGCTCAAATTAATGGGGAAATCGTCGCTTCCTCGGTCCGAATCGCTCTCGCTGCTGGTGGCCATGATTGTAAACAATTTGCAGATGTGAGGAGCTCCACCACCTGTGACGTCACGCTACTCGTCTGCTACTTCCGGTACAGGCAAGGCTTTTTTATCAGCGACCAAAAGTTGCGAACTTTATCGTCGATGTTCTCTACTAAATCCTTTCAGCAAAATATGGGAATATCGCGAAATGATCAAGTATGACACATAGAATGGACCTGCTATCCCTGTTTGAATAAGAAAATCGCATTTCAGTAGGCCTTTAAATGAAGTTACATTTTGCTTTTAGCAGCTCTAAAGCTGAACCGTACAGCAAACTTTCTCCGTTTGCACATAACTCGGATTCTTCTTCACCCTGTGTGTCCGAACATTGACATACCTCTTAGGACGTTTGCTCGTTTAAGGCAAGAAAACGATGCTTGCTTGGTCAAACTGGAACATTGTAAGGTTTGTACTTAAAAATCTTGGGCAGAAGAACAAGTATTTTGGAACTTCCGGTTAAAGGGATTTTTACATGGGCTGGCTCGACATGCACAAACAACAAAATGCCTCGATGGCTTTGCGTTGACGTACCGAGTCACACAAAAATGAGTATACAATCACACGCTACATAATCGTATTAAAGCGCACTCACTCATGTTTTCTTGCCAGTGCATAAAGAAGTATATATAGATTAATGGCGCATTCGTCTTGTCGCAAACGTGTATATGTACGTGTGATAACTGCTATTTACAAGATAAAGCGTCGAGGGTGAAAAACCAAAACGATGAACCAGTGAAATCTGAGGTAGCAAAGTCAACAATGATAAACTTAAAACTGCTGTCTCATCTGCAAACTCAAAGCTTACCGAGTTAAAAAAAAGTGGGATTCCGTGTTTGTTTAGCCAGCGACACGGTGACAGGTGTCTGTAACGCCGTGGTGTTTGTCGCCAACGGTCCTGGTCGGGCAGCTGATATGTTCATCAAGAAAATGCATGGCTTTTGAAAGCTCCAGTTCCCACCCCTGAAGTGCAAACCAACCAACCAGCCAGTCAAGTGCACTCTTGGGAAGCTTGGGGGGGGCGTCCTCGCCGCCTCTTGGCGCGGGACATCAGGGTAAAAGGAAGCCATGACAGAAAGGGGACAGCAGGTTTCCTGTTAGGCCAGCTAACACTACATTTTAACCAACTTAGTTTTCGGAAGCGCCACTGACACAAAGAGTAGAGTAATTGTTTTCAGTGCAAGACATGATGGCTACTTGTTTCATTTCATGAAGATTCTGTCTGCTGCGTTTGTTCTCAACAAGTCATCGAGACCGGATCCAGCAGTAAAGGGATACTCCTACAGGTAGAGATACTCCGATAGGATTGCAGTCATCTGAGAGTGCAATGATGTCACCCTCAAGCTCCATTTGGGATGTTGATTAAAGGTTTCACTGTTTGAGTTCTGAAAGCTCTTGAAGGGGAAGAATCGTGTTAGAGGGAAAGGGACAGAGACGTTAATCCTACTTCACCCAAAGGTCTTAGCGAACGATGCAACCTTGCTTTGACAAGGGGGAGTCGTTGGTGAAGACACAATCAAACGTTCCACAAAGCTCCAGAATGATACAACACCTCTTTTGTAGAACCTTCCTCTTCTCTGCTCCTCAACGCTTCCCTACCTCCCTCCTGGGTCAGAACTGTGTCTCTGTGGTGTCCGTGAGTCCATAGGTGTTTGTGACTCCTGAAGGGACAGCCGCCTTTGGGTGTCGGAATCCTGGAAAGACAGCTCCGCTTCAGCCGTTTGCTCGACCCCAACCCCGGTAGACAATCCTGATCTCAATTCCAACCCTGTTCTAAAACTTGCGCCCAACCCAGGTTGTGAACTCGATGCTGCACTATTCTCTAAATCTAAACGTACTGGTGGTCCTAAATTTGCAGCGCCCCCAGTTCCTAGTCCAAGCTCAAACTCCAAATGTTGTCCCAAACTGTCCAATCCAGTGGAAGAAATCTGATTCTGGTTGGTGCTGATCAAAGGAGAGTCCTGTGGCTCAAGCGATTCAAGCGATTTCACTGGAAATTCTTCAAAATCCTGAGAATCCAAGATCTGTGGGCAAAAACATCAAAGGGTATGTAAGACTGAATGCGTGCATTTTCTACAACCTATCTTGTTTTTGGTCAAATACTGATTTAGTCAGCTATGTGAGGGATGGATACTTTCATATGTACCAAATTAATTCCATTGGGACTACTAAGTACAGATTCACATAAAATCAAATATTACCATATTTCGATATCTTTGTTGCACGTGACCTCATGTTCGGTGGCAGACTCAAGCACTCGGCGTATTCATGGCAGACTGCCTCTAATAAATGTCGTAATTTGTCATGCCAAAAATGCAAGCAAGTCTGACAGAAACCCCCCAAGGTTAGGCTAGACTTTTCAAAATGTGCTAGCTTGATGCCAATTTACATTGGAAATCACATATACATTCTACTGATTAGCATGAGCAATTTTACATGGCGATTTTTCGAACACCATTTGTTAATGAAAACTACAACTAAGACACCTGTTAAAATCAAACAGCAGGTGTGCAATAAGTACAATACTTACAGAATAAACACTTTAAAAGACTCAACAAAAAACAAGACTGGCATGTATATATATATATATATATATATATATATATATATATATGTATGTGTGTGTGTGTGTATATGTGTATATATATATATATATATATATATATATATATATATATATATACGTACATGTATATATGTATATATATGTGTATACATATATATATATGTACATGTATATATGTATATATATGTGTATACATATATATACATATATATATATGTATGTGTGTGTATGTATATATATATATATACATATATGTATGTGTGTGTATATATATATATATATATGTACATGTATATATGTATATATATGTGTATACATATATATATATATACATGTGTATGTGTGGGTGTATATATATATATATATATATATATATATATATATATATATATATATATATATATATATATATATACACACATATGTATGTATATATATATATATATAAATATATATATATATATATATATATATATACACACATATGTATGTATATATATATATATATAAATATATTTATATATATATATATATATATATATATATATATATATATATATATATATATATATATAAATATATAAATATATATAAATAACCGTATCGGTTCAAATGTGAAATGTACCCATCCCTAGCTAATATACTGTATTACCACTGGCCAAGCTTGACTACATCCGCTTGAGTTATCGCTTCCATAAATTTGATTGGATCAGTGAAGTGTTATGATTAAGTAAGCTTCTTCCCACTGCTTTTCAGACATGTTTAATTGTGCCAGTGTAAACATGCGTAACCTTGTTAAGCATGTTTTAATTAAACTAAAACTAAACAATATCAAAGGCAGCTACACCAAATCAAACAGTAAATAGCTGCAAACATGAAGCATGCAGAATTCTTGTTAGGCATGTTTTACCTGGGATAGAGAGGCCGAGGTGTTTGTCTTCAAAGGTGTAACGGGTAGAACCAGTTTCTCTCCAGGACCCGGATCAGTGTACAGAAAGGCCTGTGAGGAGGACAACCTTTAACTTGTTAACATTTCAACTGGCTCTTAATGTCATAGGTACATGTGCATCTTGTATTTTCTACCTGAGGCGGTGATGACACAGCACTATAGGCAGGTGGCACCATAGTCATCTGTCTCTGCAGCAGCTGCATGATCGTTCCGATGTCTGCTGACATGCGATTCTCCAACCTGCACAGCGTGTGATGATGAACGGTAGGTACAAAACTTCTACATTTTGGTAACTTATTGGCCTGTCAGTATGATGTCATATTTTACCTTAATGTAATATACAAGAATACGATTGTTACAACTTTGATGATGGACTGAATGTTGACTTAACACCGAAGTACAAAAACAAACTTTCTTTATTGCTCTAAAGATATTATCTCCCATATTTCCTACATAATCAAGGTAATGTGTACCAATTCCTTACGTTTATTTAGTAAGTCATTTTCCTCACATTTTGTGCCTTGTCTTTCCTCCCCAGTTGCCCAGATTTCTTGTGAGATCCGGTGAAAGGCGGAACAACGACGAATACCTTTAGCCATTTGGCAAGTAGGGAACTGCACTTTTTTTTGTAATTTTGCCTATCGTTCACAATCATTGTGAAAGACATGGCGACAGATGGATTTTCTTTAATGCACTCTAAATATTAAATAAACCTAAATAAAAGTATGCGCTGCAAAAACTGAAATCTAAGTAAGATTAAATATCTCAAATAAGGGTGATATTTGCTTATTTTCTGTCTGATAAGATCATTCTTCTCACTAAGCAGATTTTATGTTAGAGTGTTTTACTTGTTTTAAGGGTTTTGCTCCTAAATGATCTCAGTAAGATATTACAGCTTGTAGCTGAGATTTGATGACCTATATTGAGTAAAACATGCTTGCAACTAGAATATCAAGTGTTGCAAAGCTGTGTCATCAACACTCACAAGTATAAAACTACTTTTTTTTAAAGTAATAATTTCTTATTTCAAGCATGAAAAAAAAAATCATGACTATTTTGTCTCATAATTAAAACGGATGACAGCCAAATGGACTTTGCTGTTTTATTTTCAATGAAACAAGAGAAAATACGTACTCATAAAGTAGTACAGTTGGCACAGTACAGTAAACATGTGACGTTTCTAACAATTTTTAACAGAAATAGTTCATGCAAATTCAGACGAATTCTTCAAAATTACAATAAAAAAAATGTTTGGCCGGGGGCCGAGCTGTATATATGCGCACTGATTGACTGAAAGAGCACGCACTTGGTGCAATGATGTCACGTTATCGATGGAAAAATGCATTTTTAGACCATATGATTTGCCTGAGCGGCTAGGAGACCCCGAGAGTAACAAGCGGTTGCCTTGTTGCCTTTCCATTAAAGGGGAACATTATCACCAGACCTATGTAAGCGTCAATATATACCTTGATGTTGCAGAAAAAAGACCATATATTTTTTTAACCGATTTCCGAACTCTAAATGGGTGAATTTTGGCAAATTAAATGCCTTTCTAATATTCGCTCTTGGAGCGATGACGTCACAACGTGGCGTCACATCGGGAAGCAATCCGCCATTTTCTCAAACACCGAGTCAAATCAGCTCTGTTATTTTCCGTTTTTTCGACTGTTTTCCGTACCTTGGAGACATCATGCCTCGTCGGTGTGTTGTCGGAGGGTGTAACAACACGAACAGGGACAGATTCAAGTTGCACCAGTGGCCCAAAGATGCGAAAGTGGCAAGAAATTGGACGTTTGTTCCGCACACTTTACCGACGAAAGCTATGACGACAGAGATGGCAAGAATGTGTGGATATCCTGCGGCACTCAAAGCAGATGCATTTCCAACAATAAAGTCAAAGAGATCTGCCGCCAGACCCCCATTGAATCTGCCGGAGTGTGTGAGCAATTCAGGGACAAAGGACCTCGGTAGCACGGCAAGCAATGGCGGCAGTTTGTTCCCGCAGACGAACGAGCTAAACCCCCTATCGACCCTAGCTTCCCTGGCCTGCTGACATCAACTCCAAAACTGGACAGATCAGCTTTCAGGAAAAGAGCGCAGATGAGGGTATGTCTCCAGAATATATTAATTGATGAAAATTGGGCTGTCTGCACTCTCTAAGTGCATGTTGTTGCCAAATGTATTTCATATGCTGTAAACCTAGTTCATAGTTGTTAGTTTCCTTTAATGCCAAACAAACACATACCAATCGTTGGTTAGAAGGCGATCGCCGAATTCGTCCTCGCTTTCTCCCGTGTCGCTGGCTGTCGTGTCGTTTTCGTCGGTTTCGCTTGCATACGGTTCAAACCAATATGGCTCAATAGCTTCAGTTTCTTCTTCAATTTCGTTTTCGCTACCTGCCTCCACACTACAACCATCCGTTTCAATACATTCGTAATCTGTTGAATCGCTTAAGCCGCTGAAATCCGAGTCTGAATCCGAGCTAATGTCGCTATAGCTTGCTGTTCTTTCCGCCATGTTTGTTTGTGTTGGCTTCACTATGTGACGTCACAGGAAAATGGACGGGTGGTTAAAATCAGGCACTTTGAGGCTTTTTTTTAGGGATATTGCGTGATGGGTAAAATTTAAAAAAAAACTTTGAAAAATATAATAAGCCACTGGGAACTGATTTTTAATGGTTTTAACCATTCTGAAATTGTGATAATGTTCCCCTTTAAGTACAATAAATTTGTTTTTAGTATAAAAGTTTGCTGGTTTCAAGAAGTGTAATGCCGAGCGTGTATCATTATGTCAAGATAATGGCACTAGCATTTACTTAATTTAAGAATATTTTTCAACATATTGAGCAAAAAGGTCTCCTTTTTTTTCGACCAAGAAAAGTGCACTTGTTATTAGTGAGAATATACTTGATTCATTGAGGTTAGCTAATTTGACTTGTTTTGGAAAGTCTTGACAAGCCAAATTTTCTTGTTCTATTGGCAGATAATTTTGCTTAATTCAAATAAAATACCCCTCATTTTTGCAATTTTTTTTCTTGTTTTTGAACACTGACTTTTTGCAGTGTGCTTACAGCAGAGCCAATAGGAGCTCCACTATTCCACCCATAAAATCCAATAAATTACCATTCAAAAAGCGCCAACAATACTCCATTTAAATTTTGTGACTTGAATCAAATCAACTTTATTTATAAAACACATTTAAAATGTACCACAGGGGTAACCGAAGTGCTGTACAATGGGCAGGAATATACTTGGTTATTATCACTAATAACCAAGTATTAGTGATATTGTTATTATAAGCGCTAACGCAGACAAACTATTTATAGCGGCGCCGTGATCACTTCCTGTGTCCCTATGTTTACATCATTGAGGGATCTGCTGTTTCCTCGCTTCCTTGCTCCCTGTAAATGTATTCTAGATCATAAATCATGCATCTCACCTGGACAGAAGAAGTCTGAGTAGGTATTCTGACAAGTTAGTACACTTTGACCGCCATTTAGGACCCGAAACTGACAAAGACGACCCGAAAAGACACTTGGTTCCCCCGCATCCCCCCTTTTGTTCATGAGGATTATAAGACATTCTTCATCTAAATGGGAATATATGAACATCCCTGCAGTCTGCATTCTAATGACAGCAGACATTGTACAGTAAGTGATGTTTTATTATGTTTGTTGTCTCTCTTGAAGTCGGCAGTGAGTAATAATCAGTGAACTAAAAAAATAAAAAAGGAAACTTTGTAATGTGTTTTTGAAATAATGCACCACGTATGCTTAAAATTTTCAAAATGCGTAAATATTAAAAATGATTATAAATGTACCCATTACTACATAACGTATATACTTACATCATGTATATAAAACCTCAATGGAGATGTTTGGATGTTTTTTAAGGGTTTTGTAGGCACGGCACCCATAGGCTCCATTGTAAGCAGACTTTTGATTGCATTTATTTTAATATTTAGAATGCAAAATGAATAAATAAAGGCATCCGTCGTCATGTCTTTCATAATGATTGTGAACGATGCAGGTCCCCTTTAAGGACAGTGGCTACAGCCCACCTCCAGTTCCTGTTCCCTACAGTCAAGTTTTGCTCTTTTTCTTATTATTTTCTACAACACTGTCTACGTTTTTTTGTTGATGACCTCCGTGTATTATCCTGCCTTATTTTTACATCTCAGCAGCCATCATGGCACATCACAACGTTCGCTATTTCCTTTCACAACAACTACTACTACGAATCAGGGCAGACCTCCTGAGAGCCAACGGCGACTAGATTGGGACAAATGATGATCAGAACCTTATAATTTTGAGCCTGAATATAAGGAGGATGGCATCATAAGCATCATGTAGCAGTGCTAAGTGCTGCACAAGAAATACAAACTATGAACAGGATAAAACAACTGATGCCAACTGATGGGATGTTTATATCTTTCAGCACAATACTTGTGTTCCCCATTTAGATGATTGCAATTTAGATGCATAAAAAAGATAAGTGCAGTTCCCCTTTAAAAGGTTTGTTTTCAACTTATCAAAGATACATTTTTTAAACCAAAAAAAAAAAAAAACACCACGTGCAAGCTTATGTTACCATTAGTGGTTCAAAAGAACATTTTTTAAAAGTCTCTATTTTCACAATTACGAATATATATTCTTAATTGTATAAATAATTTAGGCGTTGGAGAGACCTTTTCAAACTAAATCATTTCAAAACAGATGCTATATTCCTGTTTTTGGTCAGTAAAATCTTACACTTTTCCTATCACTGCTTTTGTAGCATAATGATATATTGTAACTGCTCTATACTGTGACTAAACAATCCTGTCGTGGATTTCACAAACAAATTACACATTGTTGCTGTTGTTACGATCGTCTATACCAGGGGAGTTCAAACGTTTTTCCACTGAGGGCCGCATAATTAATTATAAAAGCATTCGGGGGTCATTTTTCAATCATTGTATTTTAATTTTTTTTAACGAATTACACAACATGCCAACTTCACTGGTTTTGGGTTTTAATGTTCAACCCTCTGCTGTTTGCCACCACATAGATCATAGCACCCACACATTACCACTCTCCTGCGCGCTGCAGAAACTATGTCTACCTATTTTTGTAATCATTCTTATTAATTCAGGACAGCGCACATTAATCTGGTGGACGGACTGTACATGGGCCTGATTTTAGCATCGTTGCTATTCTCCATCTGAAGTCCCCCTGGGAGCAAGGTGGGTGAAGTGTCTTGCCCAAGTACTGTATCTTTCGGACTATACGGCGCACTTAAAATCCTTTCATTTCCTCAAATATCGACAGTGCGCCTAATGTACGGCATAATTCTGGTTGTACTTATCCACCTCCAAGCAATTTTATTGGGTACATGGTGTAATGATAAGTGTGACCAGTAGATGGCAGTCATACATAAGAGATACGTGTAGACTGCAAGATGACGCCAATAAACAACACCGGAACTTTAAATGTTCCATTGAGAATATAGAACATTACACACGGCGCTCAAAAATCTGTTAAAATGTTTTTAGTACGACTTTGAAGCTATGAAGCCGCACCGCTTGATGGATTGTCGGCGTATTAAACATACGAGTATTATCATGGTATGTGTATAAGGACCACAAAATGGCACCTATTAGCAGACATATTATCTGGTGTTTTGATTCGCAATATTATGCAAACTCAACTTTTCTTACCTTCTGGTACCTGCTGATGTGTATTTGGGATCTGCATGAGTCCGGAAAATGTGCGCGCGTCCGCCATTGTAGTCCGTGACGACACCGTAGTCATAAGCTTCTTCTTTTTCTCTACCTTCTTATGTGGTATTCATCTTCCGCTGTTGCCATTTCTAATATAAAGTAGTGTAAAGTTCTTACTTCTACCTGTCAGTAGACTAGCTATCAAAGCGCTAAAACTGTAGTCGGTTTACATTATTCACCCACGGGACTTTAGTTATTAGAGGGTTCCGGTCGGACAGTTTTTTACGGGACACATTCCCGCCAACCAAGGTAATCAAAAAGGTCAACCAACGAACGAGATTTCTCTATAGAATCTCCTCTCTGGTCAACAAAAGCACCATGAGGATTCTAGCGAGAACTCTCGTTCAACCCTTTTTCGATTACACATGCACCTCCTGGTACCCTAGCACCTCCAAAACCCTCAAATCTAAACTCCAAACATCCCAGAACAAGCTAGTCAGATTACTTCTAGACCTCCAACCCAGATCCCACCTCACTCCTACCCACTTCTCCAAAGTGGGCTGGCTCAGGGTGGAGGACAGAGTTAAACAACTTGCACTGAGCCTAGTCTATAAAATCCGCTACACCTCCCTGATACCGAAGTACATGTCAAACTACTTCTTTAACGTAAATGACCGCCATAACCACAACACCAGGGGGAGCTCCACTAACCACGTTAAACCCAGATTCCGATCTAACAAAGGTCTTAACTCATTCTCTTTCTATGCCACATCAATGTGGAATGCACTCCCAACAGGTATAAAAGAAAGGGCATCTCTATCCTCCTTCAAAACCGCAATAAAAGTACACCTCCAGGCAACTTCAACCCTAAACTAACACCCTCCCCGGATTGTTAATAATCAAATGTAAACAATCAAATGTAGATGCTTTTCTTATTCCTTCTGATTTCTCTCTCTATGTCCACTACTTGCTGTACATATCCTACCAAGTCAGACCTACACTGTTTCAATATCCATTTCTCTGTTCTCAATTGTTGATGACTGATGATAGCAACCAAACCAACCCCCCCCCCCCAACTCTATCATGAATCGATTTAAGTGGAGCCCGACTTAAACAAGTTGAAAAACTTATTTGGGTGTTACCATTTAGTGGTCAATTGTACGGAGTATGTACTTCACTGTGTAACCTACTAATAAAAGTCTCAATCAATCAATCAATGATGTTGCATTATTGAGCCACAGATGAGAAGATCCATCCATACCGTTATCAGTGGCCGGAGAAGCCTGTTCAGTGTTAGACTGCTTCATCCCAAGTGCAGGACTAATAGACTAAAAAACTCCTTTGTCCCACACATCATTAGACTGTACAACTCCTCAGTGCAATACTTTTTCATAACATGGTCACTACTGCCTAGTTTTTCTTGTTATATTCCTATTTTACTGTTATATTTTTATTCTCATTGTTGCTTTTTATTTTTATTCTTATTGTAATATTTTTCTATTTTGTTTCCATTTATACCCCCATTATTTACTTTTTAAATTCGATCTCAATTCTGTACACTGCTGCTGGAATTTTAATTTTCCTGAAGGAACTCTCCTGAAGGAATCAATGAAGTACTATCCATCTATCTATCTATCTATCTATCTATCTATCTATCTATCTATCTGTCTATCTATCTATCCATTTTGCTGCGGCGTTGTTTGACACTTCTTCCACACCCGTCCTTGCACGCTACACCGCTACAACAAAGATGACGGGAAGAAGACGCTGTCGACGGTGAGCCACGTAAATAAAACCGCCCACAAAACGACACATCCTGAAGCGACTGTCAGAAAGCGACTTGAAAATGGTCTGTCAAACAGTATCTATGCAACACTTTCACCAGAGAACCACCATCACATGTTATTTGGACCGCAGGATAGTGTTTTAAATTTGGAAATAAATTGTAATATGACCCCTTTAATGCGCCTTTTAATCCGTTGCGCCCTATGGTCCAAAAAATACGGTACATCACGGCAGTGACTAGGATGGTGGACGCTAGATTCGTACCGGGAATCTTCCAGTTTCTGGACAACCGCTCTACCATCTGAGCCACACCACCTCATTTAAAGTTCTGGGCACTTAATGCCAATTTCCATTAGTTACACTCAAACAATTAAGCAGAGATTTGTTTTGATTCTACATAACTTGCAAGACGTAACAAAGTCAAAGCACTTATTTAGCACTGAAATGAAGCACCGATTTCTTTGGTCTGGTTCCTACCGTTTACGTTGGCACTGGTGGCATTATGGAACCAGGTTTACTGGCTACTATTTTTCTTTTTCAAGTATGTGCATCTGGTGTCAAACACACATTTCCGAACTAAAGCCATGTACGTTTGGCAGCTGTGTATACCTATTAAGTTGTTTCTGCAACAGGTCCAGGCGTGTGTCCAGCTGGTTGCGCTGCTGGCGGCTCAAGCTGTGCAAAGGTGTGCCGAGGGGTGGGGGAGAGGCCAGGCTGCAGCTGGGAACCTCCTGGTACTGACCGCCCCCTCGATTCTCCCCCCAGAAACTGAAGATGTTGGACACGCCCGAGAGAGCACCTGGACAAGGACTACTTTTGTCAGCGTACACTTGGACAACAGATGGAGTGGAATGAGTCGGGCTTACCTGACAATGCATTGCAGGTGTTGCCAGTCTTGGCCTCTGCCTCCGCGTCCGTGTGCTCCGAGAAACGCTTGGGTGTGGACTGACCATGTGGGTTGTCCAACATTGCAGAGGAAGGAGTGAGGCCAGTCACAACAGATTCATCTCCCTGCCACAGCACATCATTACAGTCAGGGTGCAAATTGTTGAAGAACAACATTTCTCAACCAGCTATTGCCAGGATTTCACCAGCTACGCTCCGTAATATCATCAAAAGGTTCAGACAATCTGGAGAAATCACTGCACGTAAACAGCAAGGCTGAAAACCAACATTGAATGCCCGTGACCTTCGATCCTTCAGGCGGTACTGCATCAAAAACCGACATCAGTGTGTAAAAGATATCACCACATGGGCTCAGGAACACTTCAGAAAACCACTGTCAGTAACTACAGTTGGCCGCTACATCTGTAAGTGCAAGTTAAAACTCTACTATGCAAAGCGAAAGCCATTTATCAATAACACCCAGAAACGCAGCTGGCTTCGCTGGGCCCGAGCTCATCTAAGATGGACTGATGCAAAGTGGAAAAGTGTTCTGTGGTCTGACGAGTTCACATTTCAATTTGTTTTTGGAAACTGTGGATGTCTGTCCTCCGGAACAAAGAGTAAAAGAACCATCCGGACTGTAATAGGCGCAACGTTCAAAAGCCAGCATCTGCGATGGTATGGGGGTGTATTAGTGCCCAAGGCATGGGTAACTTACACATCTGTGAAGGCACAATTAATGCTGAAAGGTACATACAGGTTTTGGAGCAACATATGTTGCCATCCAAGAAACATTATCATGGACGCCCCTGCTTATTTAAGCAAGACAATGCCAAGCCACGTATTACAACAGCATGGCTTCATAGTAAAAGAGTATAGGTACTAAAGTGGCCTGCCTGTAGTCCAGACCTGTCTCCCATTGAAAATGTGTGGCACAATATGAAGCCTAAAATTCCACAACGGAGACCCCGGACTGTTGAACAACTTAAGTTGTACATCAAGCAAGAATGGGAAAGAATTCCACCTGAAAAGCTTAAAAAATGTGTCTCCTCAGTTCCCAAACGTTTACTGAGTGTTGTTAAAAGGAAAGGCCATGTAACACAGTGGTAAAAATGCCTCTGTGACAACTTTTTTGCAATGTGTTGCTGCCATTAAATTGTAAGTTAATGATTATTTGCAAAAACAAAATAAAGTTTTCCAGTTTGAACGTTAAGTATCTTGTCTTTGCAGTCTATTCAATTGAATATAGGTTGAAAAGGATTTGCAAATCATTGTATTCTGTTTTTATTTACCATTTACACAAAGTGCCAACTTCACTGTTTTTGGGTTTTGTACTTATTATGCTTAAGTTGACGTCCACATACAGGGGTAAAGGGTTTCATAAGGCCCAATTCCTGGGGGGATCTAGCGTGAGAGGAAGAGGGGGGTTTAAACATTTTGCAATGCAGTCTGCTGAAAATGAATGAAAGCACCACTCTACATGGCAACTGACGCTGTGGTCAAAGTTGGAATTGCCACAAAACACATTTCAAGTGGACAGTGCACCCTCCCAATTCGTCACATTTCACGTGTCAGGTAAACCGGCACGAATGGGCCAGATGAATCCCTTTCCTCCTGTACATGGTCAAGGTATTTTGTTTGAAAAAATGTGGTCCCCAAACAACAGCTTTTGTCGACTAGCGAGTCCAATGAGCATCGACCCAAAAGGGTTCCACAGTACTTATGACGTATTTCCAAAACGATCAATTATTAGGTTGCACCTCGTCACCACTGGAGTGTGAAGACATCGAGCTCCGATACTGTCTCTTCGCTGCCTCCGGACGTTTCTGGTTGTGACTCGCTTCTCTCTCTCTTCTTCGATTTACGGACTTGTGGCTCTTTTTAATTTCACCGGCATCTGCATCATCTATGGAAACACATATTCAGATAAAGGCGGTGTGATTTTATGACAAATGTGTTATTGGACTTAATGCGTCACTGGTACCTTTCTCTGTGCGCCTCCGGAATGATAATTTGCGTCTGCGTAATTTGTTGAAGCCCCCACATTTGGACTCATCACTGCTGGGAGAGCCTGGGATCATGTTGGTCTGAAAAAAGGCATACTGGTGATTAAACTATACATATTATTAGAAACTGAAAACTTTGATTTTGCATAAGTTAAACTCTTCATTTTCTGTGTTTAGTAACGGGGTCCTGATCTAATACTGATCTGGGATATCGGTCCCATGTCATCATAACAAGTACGGGATTGTATGTTCTTGTATTTACAATGTCTGATACAAATCACCCTGCAGCGTGTTTACTTGTGTAAATTGAACATTTAATGTCCTCCAATAAGCACACAAGGTTGGTCTTTTCTTGTATTTTAGTTAGGGATGTCCGATAATGGCTTTTTGCCAATATCCGATATTCCGATATTGTCCAACTCTTTAATTACCGATACCGATATCAACCGATATCGGAATTAACACATTATTATGCCTAATTTGGACAACCAGGTATGGTGAAGATAAGGTCCTTAAAAAAAAATAAAAAATAAAATAAAATAAGATAAATAAATTAAAAACATTTTCTTGAATAAAATATAAAGTAAAACAATATAAAAACAGTTACACAGAAACTAGTAATGAATGAAAATTAGTAAAATTAACTGTTAAAGGTTAGTACTACTAGTGGACCAGCAGCACGCACAATCATGTGTGCTTACGGACTGTATCCCTTGCAGACTGTATTGATATATATTGATATATAATGTAGGAACCAGAATATTAATAACAGAAAGAAACAATCCTTTTGTATGAATGAGTGTAAATGGGGGAGGGAGGTTTTTTGGGTTGGTGCACTAATTGTAAGTGTATCTTGTGTTTTTTATGTTAATTTAATAATAAAAAAAATAAAATAAAAAAAACGATACCGATAATTTCCGATATTACATTTTAACGCATTTATCGGCCGATATTATCGGACATCTCTAATTTTAGTTCATTCATTTACAAAAAGGTAAACATGGTAGCCTATAGGCTACTAGAAGCGAGCAGCTACACAACAGCTAAGGACACAAAAGCACACAAGCTAGACATACGTAATAAGTCGGGGTGTACCGATACATCGATTTATATTCCTAAATTTCAAGTATATTGATCTGTGTGGAGGGGGGGCGTGGCCTGCGGACTTGCAGCGAAGCGGGGTGTGCCAGGACCGGCTTCGAGATCAGCGACAGGTGCGTAGATGGCCCACCTGGGCCTGCTTATCTAATCACCTGTCGCTCTGTTAAAAGGCAGCAGCCCGGGAGGAGAGAGGTGTCGGCGGTGGAGCACGAGCGAGAGCGAGACAGACGAACAGAAAGACAATTGCTGAAAAGCAAGACAATTGATTGAAAAATAAACTAGTATTGTAAACCTGGACGAGACTCTCATGTCAGTACTTGGGGGTCCGAAGAACCCGGAGAAGAGGTACCTCCACAATCTTGTATCGATATAGGTATCAATCTAAGATTGTTTTAAAAGGGAATCGGTCAATTTTATATGTGGGCTCTGTACCGAGGATGTCGTTGTGGCTTGTGCAGCCCTTTGAGACACTTGTGATTTAGGGCTATATAAATAAACATTGATTGATTGATTGATTTTATCGATACTGGAAAAAGAAAAATATTGGATTTAAGAAACAGCTACCTTGATATAAATGTTTAGCACTTTTATTGATAAGGACATTATGACATTAAGTCTATGTTGCCCATCTGTATCCAGTAACAAATGTGTCCGCATCATTCAATTTACTGAGTCATGAGCTTAACTTCATGAATTTTTGTCACCACTTGGCGTTACCAAAAAAAACAAAAAAAAAACACTCCACTTCAACTTAAAGACAGCATATGTCCATTCCAGATGATTATAACTAAATACGGTAAGTGTTTACCTACCAGTGTTCTCTGACTACTTGATCAAACCTATTTTAACATTCCACACTACAAAATAATACAAGTATGTATGATTCCTGCTGATATTGTAACGGATTATTTTCGGTATCGTATTGGAAGTGAAAAAGTTATATCGGGACACCGCTCGTTCTTTCTGTGTTTTGTTTTTGGATGATACAACTCACATCACGGAGATTGAAGGTAATTTCCAGGTTGTTCCAGAAGTGGTCTGCAAATTCTGGGTACATATCCAGTACCTCCAGGACATCTTCCCTGAATATTTTGTGCAGGTCGCAGTAGGTCAGAGCCCTCACATCTGCATTGGATTTACCCGGTCGAGAGTACAGGTTGATAGGCTCGCCAAAGATGTCGTTCTTTCCTGGAAATGGAAGAGAAACATTTAGAGGAGGACTGTCCAACTGTGTCATTGAAGTACCCGGAGAGAACCCACGCAGTCACAGGGAGAACATGCAAACTATCAAAGAGACCTATGAAAGTTTGTGACTAAATATGATTTTTAATGTGGGTTAAATGGTTCTAAGTATGGTTGTACGTAGGAATGTCCGATAATATCGGACTGCCGATAAATGCTTTAAAATGTAATATTGGAAATTATCGGTATCGGTTTCAAAATTATCGGTATCGGTTTCAAAAAGTAAAATGTATGACTTTTTAATACGCTGCTGTGTACACGGACGCAGGGAGAAGTACAGAGCGCCAATAAACCTCAAAGGCACTTCCTTTGCGTGCCGGCCCAGTCACATAATATCTACGGCTTTTCACACACACAAGTGAATTTCAAGGCATACTTGGTCAACAGCCATACAGGTCACACTGAGGGTGGCCGTATAAACAACTTTAACACTGTTACAAATATGCGCCACACTGTGAACCCACACCAAACAAGAATGACAAACACATTTCAGGAGAACATCCGCACCGTAACACAACAGAACAAATACCCAGAATCCCTTGCAGCACTAACTCTTCCGGGACGCTACAATATACACCCCCTAACCCTCCCACCTCTAAGAAGTTATAACACTGAAACACCCTCAGGAAGAGTTTCTTTAAGACATGGCTAACTAGCTAGCGGCTAACGTCCATTAGTCTGCAGTGTTTTAGCTACTTATAAATCATTAACCCTTGTCTCCATGGCGACAAATAAAGTACGTTTCTTACAAGTATCATCCCTGCAGGACGAGGAATAGCCAAACATGCTTCACTACACACCGTAGCTCACCGGTGTCAAAATGTAAACAAATGCCATGGGTGGATCTACACCTGACATCCACTGTAATGATACCAAGTACCAAGTCGATACTACTATGATTACATCAATATTTTCTATCATAAAAAAAAATGATATTATGTTTATAAACTCAGGAAATATGTCCCTGAACACATGAGAACTTTGAATATGACCAATGTATGATCCTGTATCGACTTGGTATCGGATCGATACCCACATTTGTGGTATTGTCCAAGACTCATGTAAAGTATCCAAACAACAGAAGAATAAGTGATTATTGCATTTTAACAGAAGTGCAGATAGGACATGTTAAAAGAAAAAGTAATCATTCATTTTCTACCACTTGTCCTTCAAAATGTTGACAAAATAATAGAATAGAAAATGACACAATATGTTACTGCATACGTCAGCAGACTAATTAGGAGCTTTTGTCTGCTTACTTACTACTAAAAGACAAGTTGTTTCCTATGTTCACTATTTTATTTAAGGACAAACTTGCAATAAGGAACATATGTTTAATGTACCCTAAGATTTTTTTTGTTAAAATAAAGCCAATAATACCATTTATTGTGGTCCCCCTTTATTTAGAAAAGTATCGAAAAGTATCAAAATACATTTGGTACCGGGACAACCCGAGTTCTACACTGCAAAAAGTCAGTGTCCAAAAACAAGAACAAAAATACAAAAATTAGGGGTATTTTATTTGAATTAAGCAAAATTATCTGCCAATAGAACAAGAAAATGCGGCTTGTCAAAACATTCCAAAACAAGTAAAATTAGCTCACCTCAATGAACCCCAAAATACCTTAAAATAAGTATATTCTCACTAATAACAACAGTACTACTATATGAGTACGTATTTTCTATTGTTTCATTGAAAATAAAACAGCAAAGTCCATTTGGCTGTCATCTGTTTTAATATGAGACACAATTGTGGCAGTCATGATTTTTTTTTTTTCATGCTTGAAATAAGAAATGATTACTTTAAAAAAGTAGTTTTATATTTGTGAGTGTTGATGACACAGCTTTGCAACAGTTGATATTCTAGTTTCAAGCATGTTTTACTCAATATAGGTCATCAAATCTCAGCAACAAGCTGTAATATCTTACTGCGATCATTTAGGACAGTGGTTCTTAACCTGGGTTCGATCGAACCCTAGGGCAGTGTTTTTCAACCTTTTCTGAGCCAAGGCACATTTTTTTCATTGAAAAAATCCCGAGGCACACCACCAGCAGAAAACATTGAAAAATTAAACTCAGCGGCCGATATTGACAGTAGAAAGTTGTTCTCGCAATTGTTGGATATGAATTCAAACCACAACCAACCATGCATCACTATAGCTCTTGTCTCAAAGTAGGTGTACTGTCACGAGCCGTCACATCACCCTGTGACTTATTTGGATTTGTTTGAGTGTTTTCCTGTGTGTAGTGTTTTAGTTCTTGTCTATTTTGGTGTTGATTGTCATGGCATGTTCGGATGTACTTTGTGGACGCCGTCTGCTCCACACACTGTAAGTCTTTGCTGTCATCCAGCATTCTGTTTTTGTTTACTTTTCAGCCAGTTCAGTTTTAGCTTCGTTTTGCTTCAATGCCTTTCCTTAGCGGCACTCGCCTTTTGTTTATTTTTGGTTTAAGCGTTAGATACCTTTTTACCTGCAAACCATCGTCGTCGTTCCCGACATCTACAAAGTAATTAGCTACCTGCTGCCACCTACTGATATGGAAGAGTATTACCGTATTTTTCGGACTATAAGTCGCAGTTTTTTTCATAGTTTGGCCGGGGGTGCGATTTATACTCAGGAGCGACTTATGTGTGAAATTAATAACACATTACCGTAAAATATCAAATAATATTATTTAGCTAATTCACGTAAGAGACTAGACGTATAAGATTTCATGGGATTTAGCGATTAGGAGTGACAGATTGTTTGGTAAACGTATAGCATGTTCTATATGTTATAGTTATTTGAATGACTCTTACCATAATATGTTACGTTAACATACCAGGCACGTTCTCAGTTGGTTATTTATGCCTCATATAACGTACACTTATTCAACCTGTTGTTCACTATTCTTTATTTATTTTAAATTGCCTTTCAAATGTCTATTCTTGGTGTTGGGTTTTATCAAATACATTTACCCAAAAAATGCGACTTATACTCCAGTGTGACTAATATATGTTTTTTTCCTTCTTTATTATGCATTTTTGACCGGTGCGACTTATACTCCGGAGCGACTTATACTCCGAAAAATACGGTACTCGGTTACTCTGCCCAGCTCCAGACAGCACTGACACTCAACAACGGCACATTTGCGGATTATAATTACTGCTTTGTAAAAAAAATGTTTTTAACCCATTAGGTGAAATGACATAATCTCCCACGGCACACCAGACTGTATCTCACGGCACACTAGTGTGCCGCGGCACAGTGGTTGAAAAACACTGCCCTAGGGGTTCGGTGCGTCGGCCTCAGGGGTTCGACGGAGGTCAAGACACACCGACTCATCGTGTAAATAAAAACTTCTCGTATCAACGTATTATGGATACCCCCAAACAATGTTCCCTCCAATTTTCCATAGGCAAGAGCAAACGTAAAAACTCCTTGAGCATTCAGTGGAGCACATGTGAGCGACGTCAGACGTGCACATGCACTGTGGCCACACCAGCAGCACACCTGTCCCAAAGCTGACTAAATAACAATTTAAATGTTTTATTAAAATAATTTTCTGATATAAGTGATTTTGCCCTCTTACAATGACAATAACAAAAAAACATGTTTTTTATGACCTATGTGCTAGTATTGTATGTCTGGCTGCGGGTCCTGCCTCTAAAAGAAATGTTACCCCTTTCAGAGATTACATTTAGTTCCTGTAACTTTCTGTCTGTAAAATACATCTTTGTATTAGCATTTATGAAATCTAGTGACAATATTTCATGAATAATATCCTTAGATTAACATTCTTAATAAATGGCAGTAAAATAAGCACACATCTGTTTGAGGAGTCAGAGTGTTACAACCTGGTATTTACACATTGTGTGGCATTGGGGTTGTCCGACTTTTTGTGTGGCCATAAACGCAGCACTGGCTAAGTGCCATGAGTGCGTGTGTTGGTGCAGGTGAGACAGAGTGAGCGGCTTCTGTTAAAACGACGGATGATAACGTTGGTTTAAGCCTGGTTTGTATGGCAGAAAATTACCAGTTTTTATAGAGAAAAGTTTTTTTACTCATGTTTTTGGTGTGGTTACAAACAGTTTTGCTCAATAAAGTGATTGATGGAATTCTTGTCCGTAAAGTGTCTTGACAGACGATAATTGAACTGTGTTGACAAAGGTTGTTTCATTCATTGGGGCCACTCTTGTTGTCACCTGTCACTCATAGAGTTGCATTGCAAAATCATACAGAATAAATTGTAATGTGTTTATTTTGTTTAGAGTTCAGATGGGATTTTTGATTTCCTGCGCGGCATTAAATGCGTGAGAAGTGCGCAATTGCGCAGGCGCGCACCTTAGAGGGAACGTTGGTTCCCACTAAAACCACTAAAACATACACGTGTTGCACAATGAGATGTAAACATGGGATCATGTGTACAATCCTGTAACTTTATGTTTGTAAAATATGTCTTTATTAGTATTTATTTAATATAATAACATCATTTCATGATTAATATTTTTGAATTAAGATTAAATTAAGATTAATTTTTTTTTTACTAAAGAAGGGTTCGGTGTATGCGCATATGAAACTGGTGGGGCTCGGTACCTCCAACAAGGTTAAGAACCGCTGATTTAGGACCAACACACTTAAAACAAGTAAAACACTCTAACATAAAATCTGCTTAATGAGAAGAATTATCTTATCAGACAGAAAATAAGCAAATATCACCCTTATTTGAGATATTTCATCTTACTTAGATTTCAGTTTTTGCAGTGTAAGTAAAAGTCTTTCAATTTAACAGCAAAGACAGTAAAGAGTTAAGAAGCATTAGTCTACCTAATATGGCCACCACCACGTCTCCTCTTAGTATCTCTATGGATCCTCTGGAGATGAAGTAGATGGCATTGAGGACGTCCCCGGCGTGGACAAGCGTGTCGCCGGGAGGCGCGTGGGTGGTCTTGAACTTCATGGCCAGCGCCCTGAGGCAGCCCTTGGTGGAGCCTTTAAAAGCCTTGCAGTTCTGCAGCAGAGTCCGGTTCAGATGGAGACAGATGTCTGCCTGGAGACACTCTGGAAAACCTTTTAACACCTGGGGACGGGGCGGGCAAAACAGGACGAGATGCAGCAAGGCGAAAAAGGAAGGGAGGGCAGATACAGGAAGCGAAGGATGAGGTGATTTCCCGTTAAAAAGGCAGGATGTTCGAGGAGGTGGAAAAGGAGGAGAGTGAGGATGAGGAGGAGACAAAGGGAAGGAAGGTGAAGAAGTGTTAGAAATACAGCAGATAGAGGAAGGTTACATCAGTATGAATTCATGCTGTTATTAGTGACTCAAGCATGTCACTGGTCATTAGGATCACATTTCAACCCAAATTCCTGGTACCCGGTAATCAATACCAATGGTGTGTGTTCATGTGGTAATACACTCCAAAAAGTCAGTTTTCAAAAACAAGAAAAGAAATACAAAAATGAGGGGTATTTTATTTGAACTAAGCAAAATTATCTGCCTAGAACAAGAAAATTCGGCTTGTCGAGACTTTCCAAAACAAGCAAAATTAAAGCTGCAAGCAGCGATGGACGGGACCGACTCTGAGGGCTCATCAAATCCAAACCAGAGCAGTAATTAAAACTCTTTCATCAACTTTTAATCAGAAGGGTTCAATCTCTCTCCTGTGCTAATTTGAAGCCGACACGACAAACGCGCTCAGAGGAGATAATGTTTGAAAAAAGGTGACTGTTTTTACACAACTTTTGTTTTGAAGGGGGAATTGCAAACTTCCTGTTGATTTTTACTTGTCCCCATCGTCATTAACATTCTACACTTTTCTGTTATTAAAATAAGTATATATGTATAAAATCTAGGTCTAAATCAAACCTACATAGAGGTTTTTGTTTCATGTCTCTACAACATTCCTACCGGGAGTTACAAGTAGTTTTGTCTGTGTTTTTTCCTAGGGGGCGCTAGAGCGCAATTTTGAGTTTTGGGGTTTGTTTTTTTAATTAGATCGCAAATTTTGCCAGTCCTGATGTGTGTATCAAATATGGTGAGTTTTGAAGCATGTTAAGGGGGTCAAATTACAGCTCAAATAAGCGGCGGAATAATAATAATAATAAAACGCACAAAATACATTAGGCTCCTCTGTTCCAAAGGTACATTGCGGTCCCTAATTAGCTAACCTCAATGAACCCAAAAATACCTTAAAATAAGTATATTCTCACTAATAACAAGAGCACTTTTCTTGGTAGAAAAAAAAGAGACCTTTTTGCTCAATATGTTGAAAAATATTCTCAAATTAAGTAAATGCTAGTGCCATTATCTTGACATAATGATACCGTATTTTTCGGAGTATAAGTCGCTCCGGAGTATAAGTCGCACCGGCCGAAAATGCATAATAAAGAAGGAAAAAAACATATATAAGTCGCACTGGAGTATAAGTCGCATTTTTTGGGGGAAATGTATTTGATAAAACCCAACACCAAGAATAGACATTTGAAAGGCAATTTAAAATAAATAAAGAATAGTGAACAACAGGCTGAATAAGTGTACGTTATATGAGGCATAAATAACCAACTGAGAACGTGCCTGGTATGTTAACGTAACATATTATGGTAAGAGTCATTCAAATAACTATAACATATAGAACATGCTATACGTTTACCAAACAATCTGTCACTCCTAATCGCTAAATCCCATGAAATCTTATACGTCTAGTCTCTTACGTCAATGAGCGAAATAATATTATTTGATATTTTACGGTAATGTGTTAATAATTTCACACATAAGTCACTCCTGAGTATAAGTCGCACACCCCGGCCAAACTATGAAAAAAACTGCGACTTATAGTCCGGAAAATACGGTATGCGCTCGGCATCATGATTTTTTTTCATGCTTGAAGTAAGAAATTATTTCTTTAAAAAAGTAGTTTTATACTTGTGAGTGTTGATGACACAGCTTTGCAACAGTTGATATTCTCGTTTCAAGCATGTTTTACTCAATATAGATCATCAAATCTCAGCAACAAGCTGTAATATCTTACTGAGATCATTTAGGAGCAAAACCCTTAAAACAAGTAAATCACTCTAACATAAAATCTGCTTAGTGAGAAGAATGATCTTATCAGACAGAAAATAAGCAAATATCACCCTTATTTGAGATATTTCATCTTACTTAGGTTTCAGTTTTTGCAGTGTAGATGTTAATTTCCTTAATATTAAAGTCTGAGCGAACTGTAATAATAACTCTACTGTCCAGTTATATTTTATTTTCTTACACTTCTGATGATCATTTGCAAGCATGCATAAATTCACTTTGTTCCTGTCGTGTTGTGTAGTCATGAAGTAGTCTTTGCCACTGAGTGGGCGGCGTGGCTCAGTTGGCGGAGCGACCTTGCCAGCAACTTGAGGGGTTCCGGATTCCATTCCAGCTCCTGCTGTCCTAGTCATTGCCGTTGTGTCCTTGGGCAAGACACTCTACCCTTCCTCCCAGTGCCACCCACACTGGTTTAAATGGAGATAATGGATTTCACTATGTAAAGTGCTTTGAGTCTCTCGGGAAAAAAAGCGCTGTATAAATATACTTTCCCTACGTTGAATGTGCCAGTCATGTCTTTTGAGTCCTACAAAGTGATTATACAGTAAGTAATGTACTTATTACTTACAAAACAATACGAATATTAATCTAATATTATATCAGCACCAATCATAGTACAAACCCCGTTTCCATATGAGTTGGGAAATTGTGTTAGATGTAAATATAAACGGAATACAATGACTTGCAAATCATTTTCAACCCATATTCAATTGAATGCACTACAAAGACAAGCTATTTGATGTTCAAACTCATAAACTTTATTTTTTTTTTGCAAATAATAATTAAAGGGAATGTTCACCACTGTGTTACATGGCCTTTCCTTTTAACAACACTCAGTAAACGTTTGGGAACTGAGGAGACACATTTTTTAAGCTTCTCAGGTGGAATTCTTTCCCATTCTTGCTTGATGTACAGCTTAAGTTGTTCAACAGTCCGGGGGTCTCCGTTGTGGTATTTTAGGCTTCATAATGCGCCACAAATTTTCAATGGGAGACAGGTCTGGACTACAGGCAGGCCAGTCTAGTACCCGCACTCTTTTACTATGAAGCCACGTTGATGTAACACGTGGCTTGGCATTGTCTTGCTGAAATAAGCAGGGGCGTCCATGGTAACGTTGCTTGGATGGCAACATATGTTGCTCCAAAACCTGTATGTACCTTTCAGCATTAATGGCGCCTTCACAGATGTGTAAGTTACCCATGTCTTGGGCACTAATACACCCACATACCATCACAGATGCTGGCTTTTCAACTTTGCGCCTATAACAATCCGGATGGTTCTTTTCCTCTTTGGTCCGGAGGACACGACGTCCACAGTTTCCAAAAACAATTTGAAATGTGGACTCATCAGACCACAGAACTCTTTTCCACTTTGTATCAGTCCATCTTAGATGAGCTCAGGCCCAGCAAAGCCGACGGCATTTCTGGGTGTTGTTGATAAACGGTTTTCGCCTTGCATAGGAGAGTTTTAACTTGCACTTACAGATGTAGCGACCAACTGTAGTTACTGACAGTGGGTTTCTGAAGTGTTCCTGAGCCCATGTGGTGATATCCTTTACACACTGATGTCGCTTGTTGATGCAGTACAGCCTGAGGGATCGAAGGTCACGGGCTTAGCTGCTTGCTTGCAGTGATTTCTCCAGATTCTCTGAACCCTTTCATGATATTACGGACCGTAGATGGTGAAATCCCTAAATTCCTTGCAATAGCTGGTTGAGAAATGTTTTTCTTAAACTGTTCAACAATTTGCTCGAGCATTTGTTGACAAAGTGGTGACCCTCGCCCCATCCTTGTTTGTGAATGACTGAGCATTTCATGGAATCTACTTTTATAACCAATCATGGCACCCACCTGTTCCCACATTGCCTGTTCCCCTGTGAGATGTTCCAAATAAGTGCTTGATGAGCATTCCTCAACTTTATCAGTATTTATTGCCACCTTTCCCAACTTCTTTGTCACGTGTTGCTGGCATCAAATTCTAAAGTTAATGATTATTTGCACACAAAAAAATGTTTATTAGTTCGAACATCAAATAGGTTGTCTTTGTAGCATATTCAACTGAATATGGGTTGAAAATGATTTGCAAATCATTGTATTCCGTTTATATTTACATCTAACACACTTTCCCAACTCATATGGAAACAGGGTTTGTACATACCTGTATTATTTTGTCGTGTGGAATGTTAGTAACAATCAAATGAAATTAGTCAAATTAAGAACAGGTATGTCACACACTAGCATAACTGTCTGGAATGGACTTTTGCTGTCTTTAAGGCGAAGTGAAGTGGTAATTGTTTTCGGCGACACCTAGGGATCGCAATAATCTATTAAGTTAATAAGATCATGACACATTCATTGGAATGATGCGGACACACTTGTTGCTGGGTACTTTCTAATACGCTTATGTCTTGGAGACTTTGTAGGTGTAAGTAATATGCAACTATAATGATTTGATACTTGTTTGTATTGACACCTTAGAGTGCAATGTTGTTGAATTAAGGACACTTATTAAGTATGTCTAGCTTGTGTGCTCTTGTTTGCAGTAGTAGCCTATCGCCTACCAAGTTAACCTTTTGTAAATGACTTGACTAAAATACAAGAAAAGACCAACCTTGTGTGCTTATTGGAGGACAATAATGAAATCACTCATGCTAATCATTAGCATGTAAATGGCATATCCAATGTAAATTAGCATCGCGCTAGCACATTTAGAATTTCAGGCATATTTGCTTTGTTGGCACAGAAAATTGCAACATTAGTTAGAGGCAGTCTATTGCGAATACACCATGAAGTCATAAGTCATTTGTGGTAAACATTTAGGAGTGTGTGTCATGTGACAATCAAGTGACTAATTCATTTGATTAATTATATTGGTTTAGTAGTGCCAAATATTACGGTTTAGCTGCTCGTACTACATTTCTGGAATTAATTCATACAAAACAAGAAATCTTGGCATAATGTGTCTATTACAAAAGCAAAAATGTTAATATTACGTTGCATATTATTTACAGTGCACATACCAAAGTCTCCGAGGCAAAAGCATATTAGAAAGTATCCAGTAACAAACGTGTCCGCATCATTCAAATCACTGCGCCATGAGCTTAACGTCAGGAATAATTCTGACCAGTAGGCGTTGCCAAAAACACAATTACCACTCCACTTCAACTTAAAGGGGTCAGACTATGCTTTCTACATTTAAAACACTTCCTTGTGGGCTACATAACATGTAATGGTGGTTCTTTGGTCAAAATGTTGCATAGTTTTATGGTCACTCTTATTTACGTGCCTCCACTTTGACTGCGTCTTCTCCCCATCATCTTTTCTGTAGTTTTTAGCGCTTCCATATCGAGTCGACTGACAGATTAAGTTCAAACTGTACGCTACTTTGGACTACACTAGCGGACTCGCACAAAGCTCTTCGAGTAAAACTTGACCATATATGGAGATATCTGCTGACGTCACTAATTGGAAAAAAAACGCCACAAATTGTAGCAAATTCGAAACGGCTCATTTGGAGGAAGTATGAAAGAAGGCAAGATTGTTTTATAAATATCTCCGCCATGCCTCCATAGTTTCATTTAATTTTTTTAGGACTTATGCAGATCCCATATAAACAACAGACACATTCATAACAATATATAATATGTTCAATATTTACCGTAATTCGGTCATTTTGATCATTGCTGGAACTTATTTCCTTAGCACATATTTTTCCGTTTCCATAGCAACGCACTTTCGACTTCCGGCAACTAATTAGGAATTCCTACTTCCGGAAACAAATGCGTGTGTGTTTTCTTATCATGGCAGACTTGGAAACAGACCACAAAGACTGCTATTTTTGGCCAAATGAGGATTCATAACCTTATCTTTTTGAAGTTGAATATACTGAGGATGAACTGCTGCTTCTAGAAGCGAGCAGGAAGGAAGGGTTGAACGTTGGAGCAGAGGCAAGCCGATAGAGTGCAGTCAGTGTAACTTGCGGGTATTATTTTGGATATTGGAGCCAAGCTATGCCGACATAAATGGAGTGCTTAACCAAACTTAACTGGAAAAAATGTCCTCGGCCAGCTGGACCAAACAGACAACTGTCCATGGAGTGAGTCACTACAATATTGATCGTGATACACACACACACACAGTACTTCCACTGTCAAGCTAGCTGTGTAAAAACAAAACATTAAATTTGGGTTAATACTTTACAGATACTGTAAAAAATGATTGTTCATGTTTTTTAGTCAGTACGGGTTGGTGTTCTATCGCATTGTGTTGTATATCACAAACTTAAAAGCCATTCAGCTGTTGACGCAGTGGCTAGCTTCTGTCTAACATCGTAGCATGCCGCCGTAAGACGGTGTGTTAATACGCTAGAAAAATAGTTCCTCCATGTTTGCGCTTACAATAACAAATGTCGCGAGAGATAGGTTATTATACAGGTTCCAGAATGTACATTAAATATTGGTGACAATTTTTGAGTGCATTTTCAAAGTGATTTAGAGGCAGAATGAATTTCTCCCATTAGCTGCATTGCTAGTTACCAAGAACGAGCCGATTATTACAAATTAGAATGTAAAAAGAAAAAGAAAAAGTTTTCTTCTTGTCTCTCATAAGTATTGATAGGCAAAATTCCCCCGCAAAAGTGCAGTTCCCCTTCAAAGTGATTCTACTTCTCAAACTCAAAAGGACACACATCAGCAGTTTTGAAATGTTTAACAATGCATGTATTTCTCGACTTTCACTTTAAAATTAAACTGAGGCGGCATGTTTGGGCAGGAAAGCCAGCAGGCCCGCAGAGTGTTATTAATGTGAAGAATAGGTGCAATTTTAATGAGTTTGCTGCAAGCAGGGCGAGCCGCAGCGCTTTCAGGCGGCAACATCGTGAACGCAACACAAGAGTACATTAAACACCAACATTCTTCGCTTATCCGAGGTCGGGTCGCGGGGACAGCAGCCTAAGCAGGGAAGCCCAGACTTTCCTCTCCCCAGCCACTTCGTCCAGCTCTTCCCGGGGGATCCCGAGGCGTTCCCAGGCCAGCCGGGAGACATAGGTGTCCTGGGTCTTCCCCGTGGCCTCCTACCGGTTGGACGTGCCCTAAACACCTCCCTAGGGAGGCGTTCGGGTGGCATCCTGACCAGATGCCCGAACCGCCTCATCTGGCTCTTCTCGATGTGGAGGAGCAGCGGCTTTACTTTAAGCTCCCCCCGGATGGCAGAGCTTCTCACCCTATCTCTAAGGGAGAGCCCCGCCACCCGGTGGAGGAAACTCATTTCGGCCGCTTGTACCCGTGATATTGTCCTTTCGGTCATAACCCAAAGCTCATGACCATAGGTGAGGATGGGAACGTAGATCG
Organism: Nerophis lumbriciformis; assembly: GCF_033978685.3. Taxonomy (NCBI): domain Eukaryota; kingdom Metazoa; phylum Chordata; class Actinopteri; order Syngnathiformes; family Syngnathidae; genus Nerophis; species Nerophis lumbriciformis. The sequence goes on from NC_084554.2 coordinate 18,684,075, forward strand.
ACCGGTAAATTGAGAGCTTTGCCTTCCGGCTCAGCTCCTTCTTCACCACAACGGATCAATACAGCGTCCGCATTACTGAAGATGCCGCACCGATCCGCCTGTCGATCTCACAATCCACTCTTCCCTCACTCGTGAACAAGACTACGAGGTACTTGAACTCCTCTACTTGGGGCAGGGTCTCCTCCCTCACCCGGAGATGGCACTCCACCCTTTTCCGGGCGAGAACCATGGACTCGGACTTGGAGGTGCTGATTCTCATCCCAGTCGCTTTACACTGGGCTGCGAACCGATCCAGTGAGAGCTGAAGATCCTGGCCAGATGAAGCCATCAGGACCACATCATCTGCAAAAAGCAGAGACCTAATCCTGCAGCCACCAAACCGGATCCCTTCAACGCCTTGACTGCGCCTATAAATTCTGTCCATAAAAGTTATGAACAGAATCGGTGACAAAGGGCAGCCTTGGCGGAGTCCAACCCTCACTGGAAACGTGTCCGACTTACTGCCGGCAATGCGGACCAAGCTCTGACACTGATCGTACAGGGAGCGGACCGCCATAATCAGACAGTCCGATACCCCATACTCTCTGAGCACTCCCCACAGGACTTCCCGAGCGACACGGTCGAATGCCTTCTCCAAGTCCACAAAGCACATGTAGACTGGTTGGGCAAACTCCCATGCGCCCTCAAGGACCCTGCGGAGAGTATAGAGCTAGTCCACAGTTTCACAACCAGGACGAAAACCACACTGTTCCTCCTGAATCCGAGGTTGGACTATCCGGCGTAGCCTCCTCTCCAGTATACCTGAATAGACCTTACCGGGAAGGCTGAGGAGTGTGATCCCACACCCTCCAGTTCCCCTTTTTAAAGAGAGGAACCACCACCCCGGTTCGACTATCCGGCGTAGCCTCCTCTCCAGTACACCTGAATAGACCTTACCGGGAAGGCTGAGGAGTGTGATCCCACGATAGTTGGAACACACCCTCCGGTTCCCCTTCTTAAAGAGAGGAACCACCACCCCGGTCTGCCAATCCAGAGGTACCACCTCCGATGTCCACGCGATGCTTCAGAGTCTTGTCAACCAAGACAGCCCCACAGCATCCAGAGCCTTAAGGAACTCAGGGCAGATCTCATCCACTCCCGGGGCCTTGCCACCGAGGAGCTTTTTAACTACCTCAGCAACCTCAGCCCCAAAAATAGGAGAGCCCACCAAAGATTCCCCAGGAACTGCTTCCTCATAGGAAGACGTGTTGGTGGGATTGAGGAGGTCTTCGAAGTATTCCCTCCACCGATCCACAACTTCCGCAGTCGAGGTCAGCAGAACACCATCCGCACCATACATGGTGTTGGTAGTGCACTGCTTCAACTTCCTGAGGCGGTGGATGGTGGTCCAGAATCGCTTCGAAGCCGTCCGGAAGTCGTTTTCCATGACTACCAGTGTAGTGAGTTTACTTTATAGAATAGAATAGAAAGTACTTGCCTGATCCCTGGGGGGAATTCAGCACCACAGTTTGCTCACAATAAACAGTAAGCACTTAGGTATTTTTTACATGTGAATAATATAAATACAGTCTATTATACAGCATTATTCACATGTGAATAATATAAATACAGTCTATTATACAGCATTATTCACATGTGAATAATATAAATACAGTCTATTATACAGCATTATTCACATGTGAATAATATAAATACAGTCTATTATACAGCATTATTCACATGTGAATAATATAAATACAGTCTATTATACAGCATTATTCACTTGCAAATAATATAAATACAGTCCATTATACAGCATTATTCACATGCGAATAATATAAATACAGTCTATTATACAGCATTATTCACATGTGAATAATATAAATACAGTCTATTATACAGCATTATTCACATGTGAATAATATAAATACAGTCTATTATACAGCATTATTCACATGTGAATAATATAAATACAGTCTATTATACAGCATTATTCACATGTCCATCCATCCATCCATCTTCTTCCGCTTATCCGAGGTCGGGTCGTGGGGGCAGCAGCCTAATCAGGGAAGCCCAGACTTCCCTCTCCCCAGCCACTTCGTCCAGCTCCTCCCGGGGGATCCCGAGGCGTTCCCAGGCCAGCCGGGAGACATAGGTGTCCTGGGTCTTCCCCGTGGCCTCCTACCGGTTGGACGTGCCCTAAACACCTCCCTAGGGAGGCGTTCGGGTGGCATCCTGACCAGATGCCCGAACCGCCTCATCTGGCTCTTCTCGATGTGGAGGAGCAGCGGCTTTACTTTAAGCTCCCCCCGGATGGCAGAGCTTCTCACCCTATCTCTAAGGGAGAGCCCCGCCACCCGGTGGAGGAAACTCATTTCGGCCGCTTGTACCCGTGATATTGTCCTTTCGGTCATAACCCAAAGCTCATGACCATAGGTGAGGATGGGAACGTAGATCGACCGGTAAATTGAGAGCTTTGCCTTCCGGCTCAGCTCCTTCTTCACCACAACGGATCAATACAGCGTCCGCATTACTGAAGATGCCGCACCGATCCGCCTGTCGATCTCACAATCCACTCTTCCCTCACTCGTGAACAAGACTACGAGGTACTTGAACTCCTCTACTTGGGGCAGGGTCTCCTCCCTCACCCGGAGATGGCACTCCACCCTTTTCCGGGCGAGAACCATGGACTCGGACTTGGAGGTGCTGATTCTCATCCCAGTCGCTTCACACTCAGCTGCGAACCGATCCAGTGAGAGCTGAAGATCCTGGCCAGATGAAGCCATCAGGACCACATCATCTGCAAAAAGCAGAGACCTAATCCTGCAGCCACCAAACCGGATTCCCTCAACGCCTTGACTGCGCCTATAAATTCTGTCCATAAAAGTTATGAACAGAATCGGTGACAAAGGGCAGCCTTGGCGGAGTCCAACCCTCACTGGAAACGTGTCCGACTTACTGCCGGCAATGCGGACCAAGCTCTGACACTGATCGTACAGGGAGCGGACCGCCATAATCAGACAGTCCGATACCCCATACTCTCTGAGCACTCCCCACAGGACTTCCCGAGCGACACGGTCGAATGCCTTCTCCAAGTCCACAAAGCACATGTAGACTGGTTGGGCAAACTCCCATGCGCCCTCAAGGACCCTGCGGAGAGTATAGAGCTAGTCCACAGTTTCACAACCAGGACGAAAACCACACTGTTCCTCCTGAATCCGAGGTTGGACTATCCGGCGTAGCCTCCTCTCCAGTATACCTGAATAGACCTTACCGGGAAGGCTGAGGAGTGTGATCCCACACCCTCCAGTTCCCCTTTTTAAAGAGAGGAACCACCACCCCGGTTCGACTATCCGGCGTAGCCTCCTCTCCAGTACACCTGAATAGACCTTACCGGGAAGGCTGAGGAGTGTGATCCCACGATAGTTGGAACACACCCTCCGGTTCCCCTTCTTAAAGAGAGGAACCACCACCCCGGTCTGCCAATCCAGAGGTACCACCTCCGATGTCCACGCGATGCTTCAGAGTCTTGTCAACCAAGACAGCCCCACAGCATCCAGAGCCTTAAGGAACTCAGGGCAGATCTCATCCACTCCCGGGGCCTTGCCACCGAGGAGCTTTTTAACTACCTCAGCAACCTCAGCCCCAAAAATAGGAGAGCCCACCAAAGATTCCCCAGGAACTGCTTCCTCATAGGAAGACGTGTTGGTGGGATTGAGGAGGTCTTCGAAGTATTCCCTCCACCGATCCACAACTTCCGCAGTCGAGGTCAGCAGAACACCATCCGCACCATACATGGTGTTGGTAGTGCACTGCTTCAACTTCCTGAGGTGGTGGATGGTGGTCCAGAATCGCTTCGAAGCCGTCCGGAAGTCGTTTTCCATGACTACCAGTGTAGTGAGTTTACTTTATAGAATAGAATAGAAAGTACTTGCCTGATCCCTGGGGGGAATTCAGCACCACAGTTTGCTCACAATAAACAGTAAGCACTTAGGTATTTTTTACATGTGAATAATATAAATACAGTCTATTATACAGCATTATTCACATGTGAATAATATAAATACAGTCTATTATACAGCATTATTCACATGTGAATAATATAAATACAGTCTATTATACAGCATTATTCACATGTGAATAATATAAATACAGTCTATTATACAGCATTATTCACATGTGAATAATATAAATACAGTCTATTATACAGCATTATTCACATGTGAATAATATAAATACAGTCTATTATACAGCATTATTCACTTGCAAATAATATAAATACAGTCTATTATACAGCATTATTCACATGCGAATAATATAAATAGTCTATTATACAGCATTATTCACATGTGAATAATATAAATACAGTCTATTATACAGCATTATTCACATGTGAATAATATAAATACAGTCTATTATACAGCATTATTCACATGTGAATAATATAAATACAGTCTATTATACAGCATTATTCACATGTGAATAATATAAATACAGTCTATTATACAGCATTATTCACTTGCGAATAATATAAATACAGTCTATTATACAGCATTATTCACATGCGAATAATAAAAATACAGTCTATTATACAGCATTATTCACATGTGAATAATATAAATACAGTCTATTATACAGCATTATTCACATGTGAATAATATAAATACAGTCTATTATACAGCATTATTCACATGTTAATAATATAAATACAGTCTATTATACAGCATTATTCACATGTTAATAATAATATAAATACAGTCAATTATACAGCATTATTCACATGCGAATAATATAAATACAGTCTATTATACAGCATTATTCACATGTGAATAATATGAATAGTCTATCATACAGCATTATTCACATGTGAATAATGTAAATACAGTCTATTATACAGCATTATTCACATGTCCATCCATCCATCCATCTTCTTCCGCTTATCCGAGGTCGGGTCGTGGGGGCAGCAGCCTAATCAGGGAAGCCCAGACTTCCCTCTCCCCAGCCACTTCGTCCAGCTCCTCCCGGGGGATCCCGAGGCGTTCCCAGGCCAGCCGGGAGACATAGTCTTCCCAACGTGTCCTGGGTCTTCCTCGAGGCCTCCTACCAGTCGGACGTGCCCTAAACACCTCCCTAGGGAGGCGCTCGGGTGGCAACCTGACCAGATGCCCGAACCACCTCATCTGGCTCCTCTCGATGTGGAGGAGCAGCGGCTTTACTTTGAGCTCCCCCCGGATGACAGAGCTTCTCACCCTATCTCTAAGGGAGAGCCCTGCCACCCGGCGGTGGAAACTCATTTCGGCCGCTTGTACCCGTGATTTTGTCCTTTCGGTCATAACCCAAAGCTCATGACCATAGGTGAGGATGGGAACGTAGATCGACCGGTAAATTGAGAGCTTTGCCTTCCGGCTCAGCTCCTTCTTCACCACAACGGATCGATACAGCGTCCGCATTACTGAAGACGCCGCACCGATCCGCCTGTCGATCTCACGATCCACTCTTCCCTCACTCGTGAACAAGACTCCGAGGTACTTGAACTCCTCCACTTGGGGAAAGATCTCCTCCCCAACCCGGAGATGGCACTCCACCCTTTTCCGGGCGAGAACCATGGACTCGGACTTGGAGGTGCTGATTCTCATCCCAGTCGCTTCACACTCAGCTGCGAACCGATCCAGTGAGAGCTGAAGATCCTGGCCAGATGAAGCCATCAGGACCACATCATCTGCAAAAAGCAGAGACCTAATCCTGCAGCCACCAAACCGGATTCCCTCAACGCCTTGACTGCGCCTAGAAATTCTGTCCATAAAAGTTATGAACAGATCGGTGACAAAGGTCAGCCTTGGCGGAGTCCAACCCTCACCGGAAACGTGTCCGACTTACTGCCGGCAATGCGAACCAAGCTCTGACACTGATCATACAGCGAGCGGACCGCCACAATCAGACAGTCCGAAACCCCATACTCTCTGAGCACTCCCCACAGGACTTCCCGAGGGACACGGTGGAATGCCTTCTCCAAGTCCACAAAGCACATGTAGACTGGGTGGGCAAACTCCCATGCACCCTCAAGGACCCTGCCGAGAGTATAGAGCTGGTCCACAGTTCCACGACCAGGACGAAAACCACACTGTTCCTCCTGAATCCGAGGTTGGACTATCCGGCGTAGCCTCCTCTCCAGTATACCTGAATAGACCTTACCGGGAAGGCTGAGGAGTGTGATCCCACACCCTCCAGTTCCCCTTTTTAAAGAGAGGAACCACCACCCCGGTCTGCCAATCCAGAGGTACTGCCCCTGATGTCCACGCGATGCTGCAGAGTCTTGTCAACCAAGACAGCCCCACAGCATCCAGAGCCTTAAGGAACTCCGGGCGGGTCTCATCCACCCCCGGGGCCTTGCCACCGAGGAGCTTTTTAACTACCTCAGCAACCTCAGCCCCAGAAATAGGAGAGCCCACCACAGATTCCCCAGGCACTGCTTCCTCATAGGAAGACGTGTTGGTGGGATTGAGGAGGTCTTCGAAGTATTCCCTCCACCGATCCACAACTTCCGCAGTCGAGGTCAGCAGAACACCATCCGCACCATACATGGTGTTGGTAGTGCACTGCTTCACCTTCCTGAGGCGGTGGATGGTGGTCCAGAATCGCTTCGAAGCCGTCCGGAAGTCGTTTTCCATGGCTTCCCCGAACTCCTCCCATGTCCGAGTTTTTGCCTCCGCGACCGCTGAAGCCGCACACCGCTTGGCCTGTCGGTACCTGTCCGCTGCCTCAGGAGTCCCATGAGCCAAAAGAACCCGATAGGACTCCTTCTTCAGCTTGACGGCATCCCTCACCGCCGGTGTCCACCAACGGGTTCTAGGATTACCGCCACGACAGGCACCAACTACCTTGCGGCCACAGCTCCAATCAGCCGCCTCGACAATAGAGGTGCGGAACATGGTCCACTCAGACTCAATGTCCAGCACCTCCCTCGTGACATGTTCAAAGTCCTTCCGGAGGTGGAAATTGAAACTCTCTCTGACAGGAGACTCTGCCAGACGTTCCCAGCAAACCCTCACAATGCGTTTGGGCCTGCCAGGTCTGTCCGGCATCCTCCCCCACCATCGCAGCCAACTCACCACCAGGTGGTGATCGGTAGAAAGCTCCGCCCCTCTCTTCACCCGAGTGTCCAAAACATGAGGCCGCAAATCCGATGACACAACTACAAAGTCGATCATAGAACTGCGGCCTAGGGTGTCCTGGTGCCAAGTGCACATATGGACACCCTTATGTTTGAACATGGTGTTCGTTATGGACAATCCGTGACGGGCACAAAAGTCCAATAACAAAACACCACTTGGGTTCAGATCCGGGCGGCCATTCTTCCCAATCACGCCTCTCCAGGTTTCACTGGCGTTGCCAATATGAGCGTTGAAGTCCCCCAGTAGAACGAGGGAATCACCCGGGGGAGCACTCTCAAGTACTCCCTCGAGTGAATCCAAAAAGGGTGGGTACTCTGAGCTGCTGTTTGGCGCGTAAACGCAAACAACAGTCATGACCCGTCCCCCCACCCGAAGGCGGAGGGAAGCTACCCTCTCGTCCACCGGGTTGAACTCCAACATGCAGGCTCTGAGCCGGGGGGCAACAAGAATTGCCACCCCAGCCCGTCGCCTCTCACTGCTGGCAACGCCAGAGTAGAAGAGAGTCCAGCCCCTCTCGAGAGAACTGGTTCCAGAGCCCTTGCTGTGCGTCGAGGTGAGTCCGACTATATCCAACCGGAACTTCTCTACCTCACGCACTAGCTCAGGCTCCTTCCCCCCCAGCGAGGTGACGTTCCACGTCCCAAGAGCTAGCTTCTGTAGCCGAGGATCGGACCGCCAAGTGCCCTGCCTTCGGCTGCCGCCCAGCTCACATTGCACCCGACCTCTGTGGCCCCTGCTATGGGTGGTGAGCCCATTGGAGGGGGGAACCCACGTTGCCTCTTCGGGCTGTGCCCCGCCGGGCCCCATGGGGACAGGCCCGGCCACCAGGCGCTCGCCATCGTGCCCCAACTCCGGGCCTGGCTCCGGAGGGGGGCCCCGGTGACCCGCGTCCGGGCGAGGGAAATCTGAGTCTCGGTTCTTGCATTTCCATAGAAGTCTTCGAGCTGCTCTTTGTCCGATCCCTCACCTAGGACCTGTTTGTCTTGGGAGACCCTACCAGGGGGCATGGAAGCCCCCGGACAACATAGCTCCTAGGATCATTGGGACACGCAAACTCCTCTACCACGGTAAGGTGGCAGCTCAGAGAGGAGCATTATGTGAATAATATAAATACAGTCTGTTATACAGCATTATTCACATGTGAATAATGTAAATACAGTCTATTACACAGCATTATTCACATGTGAAAAATATAAATACAGTCTATCATACAGCATTATTCACATGTGAATAATATAAATACAGTCTATTATACAGCATTATTCACATGCGAATAATATAAATACAGTCTATTATACAGCATTATTCACATGTGAATAATATGAACAGTCTATTTATACAGCATTATTCACATGTGAATAATATAAATACAGTCTATTATACAGCATTATTCACATGTGAATAATATAAATACAGTCTATTATACAGCATTATTCACATGCGAATAATATAAATACAGTCTATTATACAGCATTATTCACATGTGAATAATATACATACAGTCTATAATACAGCATTATTCACATGTGAATAATATAAATACAGTCTATTATACAGCATTATTCACATGCGAATAATATAAATACAGTCTATTATACAGCATTATTCACATGCGAATAATATAAATACAGTCTATTATACAGCATTATTCACATGCGAATAATATAAATACAGTCTATTATACAGCATTATTCACATGTGAATAATATAAATACAGTCTATTATACAGCATTATTCACATGTGAATAATATAAATACAGTCTATCATACAGCATTATTCACATGTGAATAATATAAATACAGTCTATTATACAGCATTATTCACATGTGAATAATATAAATAAAGTCTATTATACAGCATTATTCACATGCGAATAATATAAATACAGTCTATTATACAGCATTATTCACATGTGAATAATATGAATAGTCTATTATACAGCATTATTCACATGTGAATAATGTAAATACAGTCTATTATACAGCATTATTCACATGTGAATAATATAAATACAGTCTGTTATACAGCATTATTCACATGTGAATAATATAAATACAGTCTATTATACAGCATTATTCACATGCAAATAATATAAATACAGTCTATTATACAGCATTATTCACATGTGAATAATATAAATACAGTCTATTATACATTCAAGTACAATCAAAAAGGAACATATGCATTATACAGTCATTATTCACCCACGGAACTTTAGTTATTAGAGAGTTCCGGTCGGACGGTATTTTTTACAGAACACATACGGCGTTGTTGTTGCACTGGTGAGCCACGGATGAGGAGATGCTGCTCCGCTATTGATTTAAGTAGAGTCTGAATGTCATTAAAACAGTTAGCTCCATCTTTTGACACTTCTTCTACCCCGTCCTTGCACGCTACACCACTACAACAAAGATGACGGAGAAAGTGAGCCACGTAAACAAGACCGCCCACAAAACGGCGCATCCTGAAGCGACTGTCAGAAAGCGGCTTGAAGATGATCTGTAAAAAATAATCTATGCAACATTTTGACCAAAGAACCACCATTACATGTTATGTAGACCACAAGGAAGTGTTTTCCATTCAGAAAAAATTTAAAATAATTATGACCCCTTTAATGCGCCCTATAATCCGGTGCGCCTTATATATGAAAATAGACCTGACTAGACCCGCTCATCGGCAGTGCGCCTTAAAATCCGGCGCACCCTATGGTCCGGAAAATACGGTAATACAATTATGTATGATTCGGTTCCTGCTGAAATCATATTAAGATCGGTTTCGGACTCAAGGCTCCAATATCGGTATAATATCGGAAGTGAAGAAGTTGTATCGGGACATCCCTCGTTTGAAGTTTGGTATGTGAGTTTGACATGTGTTTACCTGAAACACTGATATTGGGTGATGCATTTCTGGTAATAGTCACATGACTGCCACATGACCAAGCACTCCTCAATGTTTTCTTATGACTTAAAGTTCAAACACAAAGCTGTATCGTACATTCAAAGTGAGATAACGAAACAAAACATGAAATAAGTCATAGTCGTAGCGTGTCGACAATCCACTTGTGTACTTTACTGCGTGCGACACGACACAAGGACGTATGAAGATGACCTTCAATCAAGTGTAATCTGCTCGTGTCAGCAGAACTGAGCTATGTGACATGTCTATGATTGCACTGGTATATGCGCCGCACTCGCGCGTGTGTGTGTGTGTGTGTGTGTGTGTGTGTGTGTGTGTGTGTGTGTCGAGTGTCACAGCTGCGTCAAAGCAATCTTGCCAGTGGTAACGAGTAGAGGATGCAAGCCCACGTTTGCTGTGACTAACAGAGTTCACGCAGAGTTCACCGTGTACAGGAAGTTGATCGGCTGATGTTGTGATGTGTCAGCATGATTGACAGCTGTCATTCTCACATCCTTACACGCTCAACATGCTGCCTGTGTGCTCAAAAATGGAATTACTTGATCAGCAGTCATGCATGTTTCATTACCTCTTCAAGGGTTTCATTTAATGTGTTGAAGACTCGTCTTCTTGGTTTGTGTCAAGCATTGCCAGCTCAGGGTGGGCCGATCCATCCTGATATCCATAGTAGCTATACCAACGGTAGTATCAAATTTAGCGTAATAAGATGGAGAATTTCCAGTTATCCTTTTGTTCATTTTCAGTAATCCATTTTCTTACATGGTTCTGTTGTTTACAGAGTGTCGAATAGGACAGAATTAAATAAATAAATAAGACAATAATTACTTAAATATGTCATTATTTATTTAAATTATTTAATCGTTTAATTTCTGATTTCAATATTTAATCAACTATTCAATCATTAAATTAATTACTGATTTCCAATTTTTAATTTTTAATTTTATTATTTCATGAATATTTGTATCAGCGCTTCGTGAATTTAATTAAACTGCCAAACAGTTAAAACATTTATTATATATTTACATTGAAAAAAAGTAATGACAACTTTAATAGCACATTCATGTATTTAATTTTAATTATAATTAATTAATGGCATATTTAAGTAATTATTTAGTGGTTTATTTAGTTAATTTTGTCCCATTTGACCCTCCATATTTGTTTACATTGTTATATTGTTGATATTATATTCATATGTTGGGAATAAATTGTGCTTAGAGGGCATGAAAAAAAAAACAAGGATTTGCATGCAAGCCATGTGTAGTTGTTTTTATATTGTTTATTAATAAAATGGACAATATATATATTTTTTTATTATTATTTAAAAAAATAAAAAAATAAATATATATATATATATATATATATATATATATATATATATATATTATATACAATAAATATTGATCTTTGCACAGACCTGTTATGTAAATTGTTTATTTTTTTAACTACATTTTTTGTTGAATCACTGTAATACTGTAATGTGCTTCGTATCAACATGCTATTAGCATAAATGTCATGTGGTTATATTTTTGCTAATTCTACGCTAAAAGCTCACTCCTGTTACTTTCAGTCCTGTTACTCAAATCTTTAGCTTGAGATGGGCCGTTATACATTTTTAATTTTCATTGTATTTTTAGGATTAAGCGTTGAAAAAAATATGGACATTTTTTTATGTATTTTGAAAGCAAATGGCACCCATTTGGTGGATTTGCTTATGTAAAAAAAAATTGAATAATTGTAATTTTTGTTGATATTTTTACATTATCACACAGTAAATTGTTGTATTTATATTATGTACAATTATTCGCAAATTTGTTGATGATATAAAAAATAAAGCCTAATCATAATCAGTTTTATTATAATTCCTAGTAGTCTGACTATAATCACTATCAACAAATGAAAGGCAAATTGATTTAATGATCTTAAAGAATTCCAAGTAAAAAGTGTGAGTAACAGTGTTGGTATCAGCAATAAAGGCCTTATATCAGACCTCGGAAAATTAATCTGGCCTGCCGGACATTCCCAAATAATTTTTTTAGATCTTTAAGATGAAAACTGTAGCCGCCATTATGATGTGCAGTGATGTTTTCAAATGACCGTAAGTCTTGAACTACAAACCCCGTTTCCATATGAGTTGGGAAATTGTGTTAGATGTAAATATAAATGGAATACAATGATTTGAAAATCCTTTTCAACCCATATTCAGTTGAATGCACAACAAAGACAAGATATTTGATGTTTAAACTCATAAACTTTATTTTTTTTTGCAAATAATAATTAACTTAGAATTTCATGGCTGCAACACGTGTCAAAGTAGTTGGAAAAGGACATGTTCACCACTGTGTTACATGGCCTTTCCTTTTAACAACACTCAGTAAACGTTTGGGAACTGAGGAGACACATTTTTTAAGCTTCTGAGGTGGGATTATTTCCCATTCTTGCTTGATGTACAGCTTAAGTTGTTCAACAGTCTGGGGGTCTCCGTTGTGGTATTTTAGGCTTCATAATGCGCCACACATTTTCAATGGGAGACAGGTCTGGACTACAGGCAGGCCAGTCTAGTACCCGCACTCTTTTACTATGAAGCCACCCTGTTGTAACACGTGGCTTGGCATTGTCTTGCTGAAATGAGCAGGGGCGTCCATGGTAACGTTGCTTGGATGGCAACATATGTTGCTCCAACACCTGTATGTACCTTTCAGCATTAATGGTTCCTTCACAGATGTGTAAGTTACCCATGCCTTGGGCACGAATACACCCCCATACCATCACAGATGCTGGCTTTTCAACTTTGCGCCTATAACAATCCGGATGGTTCTTTTCCTCTTTGGTCCGTAGGACACGACGTCCACAGTTTCCAAAAACAATTTGATATGTGGACTTGTCAGACCACAGAACACTTTTCCACTTTGTATCAGTCCTTCTTAGATGAGCTCAGGCCCAGCGAAGCCGACGGCATTTCTGGGTGTTGTTGATAAACGGTTTTCGCCTTGCATAGGATAGTTTTAACTTGCACTTACAGATGTAGCGACCAACTGTAGTTACTGACAGTGGGTTTTTGAAGTGTTCCTGAGCCCATGTGGTGATATCCTATACACACTGATGTCGCTTGTTGATGCAGTGCAGCCTGAGGGATCGAAGGTCACGGGCTTAGCTGCTTATGTGCAGTGATTTCTCCAGATTCTCTGAACCCTTTGATGATATTACGGACCGTAAATGGTGAAATCCCTAAATACCTTGCAATAGCTGGTTGAGAAAGGTTTTTCTTAAACTGTTCAACAATTTGCTCACGCATTTGTTGACAAAGTGGTGACCCTCGCCCCATCCTTGTTTGTGAATGACTGAGCATTTCATGGAATCT